>NC_048567.1:79442292-79594792 GCF_013265735.2 Oncorhynchus mykiss | reverse complement strand
CTGCCTGTCTAAAGGCAGACGTAGTGGAAACAGATCGGAATTGGGCTGCCTGTCTAAAAGCAGCCATATGCACTCTATGCCTCATTGTAGGAAATAATCTAGATCACTGTCCGAACTTCAAAGTCAGTTGTCCTTAGCCAATTGTATTAAATGCCAAAACAGTAATGCTTAAAACACTCCCACTGAGAACCAGAACAAGATTAACCTCATTTGAACAAGGCCCATAGGGGGGTTCATGTCAGCCTAGCCTGTGACACCGGCCAGCCTTCACGTGTTACACTGTTATCCTATTGATCTTCTATGGCGAAGAGAACAGAACAGTAATTGAATGTAATCCTAGTCAGACGACATGGGAATTTGTGTCACGACTATCCCAGTTCCCCATAGCTCATTATCTGCTAGTTCATTATAGAGAAAGGGAGTCAGACCCTATGGCTGGAGGAGAGTTATTAAAATGTAAATAGGCAAGTCAGTTAAAGAACAAGTTCTTATTTACAATGACAGCCGACCCCATGGCTGGCTGTATGACACTGGGCCAGTTGTGCGCCGCCTTATGGGACTCCCAAACATGGCCGGTTGTGATACAGCCTGGAATTGATCCAGGGTCTGTAGTTATGCCTCTAGCACTGAGATGCAGTGTCTTAGACCGCTGCGCCACTCAGGAGCCCACTCAAATACTGACCCTATGGCTGTCTGGAGACTGACCCCATGGCTGGAGACTGACCCCATGGCTGGAGACTGACCCCATGGCTGTCTGGAGACTGACCCCATGGCTGTCTGGAGAATGACCCCATGCCTGTCTGGAGACTGACCCCATGGCTGTCTGGAGACTGACCCCCATGGCTGTCTGGAGACTGACCCCATGGCTGTCTGGAGACTGACCCCATGGCTGGCTGGAGACTGACCCCCATGGCTGGCTGTAAATTGACGCCATGGCTGGCTGGAGACTGACCCCATGGCTGTCTGAAGACTGACCCCATGGCTGGCTGGAGACTGACCCCCATGGCTGTCTGGAGACTGACCCCATGGTTGGCTGGAGACTGACCCCATGGCTGGCTGTAAATTGACCCCATGGCTTGCTGGAGACTGACCCCATGGCTGGCTGGAGATTGACCCCATGGCTGGCTGGAGACTGACACCATGGCTGGAGACTGACCCCATGGCTGTCTGGAGACTGACCACATGGCTGGAGACTGACCCCATGGCTGGAGACTGACCCCATGGCTGGCTGGAGACTGGCTGGCTAAGTGTTGAAGGAAGTGACAGGACAGAGGGAGCTGAGCTCAAGCACAATATGTTTACTGTGCAAGTTAAACCAGCCATGACTTAGACTACACTGACTACACAGACCGGTGCAACAGGAACGTGTGCTGTTAATATATTAGCTTTATCATTTTATAGTTGGTCATTTCATATGGATTTCCAATAGCTTCCCTAAACATCTGGTCAGTGTTTATTTGGTCCAATTCAATCAGAAGTCCCTTGATAAGCGCTGACATGTTTATATAAGAAAATACGTGTTGCAGTCACATGTTCGACAATAACTTTATGAAATGTTACATTTTGACTTTTTAATATAACAGAAATAAGCCATTCAGCAGAAACTTCTATCCAGTAATGCTCGCAAACATTTTATGACCAGATGGTCCCGGGAAACAAACACACTTTCTTGGCATTGCAAACACTATACCATTGTCCTTAGTATTCTTTGTTTTCTTTATTATTTTGGTTAGGTCAGGGTGTGACATGGGTGATATGTGTGTTTTTTGTCTTATTCTAGTGTGTTTTTTACTGTCTAGTGTTTTTTGTAGATTTATGGGGTTGTTTTCATCTAGGTGTTTATGTTGGTCAATGGTTGCCTAGATTGTTTCTCAATTAGAGGCAGGTGTTTATCGTTGTCTCCGATTGGGAACCATATTTAGGCAGCCATCTCCTTCGGGTATTTTGTGGGTTATTGTCTATGTTATACGTTAGCACATTGTTTAAATAGCGGTCACGGTTTTCCGTTGTTTTTGTTTAAGTGTTCTTCGTGGTCTTCATCAATAAAGAAGAATGTTTTCTAACCACACTACGCTTTGTTCTACTCCATACGACGATCTTGACAGCCATCTACCATTACTAATGATTTGTACACGTTTCTTATCCGTTCCCTTTAGTCTCAAAAATGCACTTTATTTATTCCAGAGTTTTTTTTCTAAATCATCTATGTTTATTGATCAATGGTTGCATGACGTTGTGGACAGTAGTCAAAGCCGTAGGATTATCTATCGGGAAGAAAATGAATTGGCTACATTTCTGCGGAACCTAAGAGTTTGTTTCTCATCCCGGAGGCCAACAAACAAAACTGGGATTTCACAGCCAAAGTTGATACAGTATGTTGGGATTTCACAGCCAAGGCTGACAATTCCTGCTCTTAGTCACCTCCCGGATTCCGACTCCGAGGGTCCGGATCAGTGTCCTGGACCATTGCAAGGAATTATTGAAGTTAAGTGATGTCTATACTGCATTCAACCTTATCCAGCTCCTGGAATCCCCCGTTAGACGTTCCCATCCTCCAAGCCACACATTCCCCGTTTTAGGTTTTACTGTTCTCAGCTGTAGGTTATTGGAATTTTATGAGACTCATCACTTCCCTCTGACGCATATCCCATTCTGACAGTCGCTGCGGTAACGGTCCCCTAAAACTCTGTGCAGGAGTGGTGTGTCTGTCTGTGCATGTGTGTGTGCCAGTGTGTATTGCTGGGTGGGTGTGTATGTGTGTGTGTGCGTACGTATTTCTTAGAGGGTGTGTGTGTGTGTGTGTGTGTGTATTGCTGGGTGGGTGTGTGTGCGTACGTATTTCTTAGAGGGTGTGTGTGTGTGTGTGTGTGTGTGTGTGTGTGTGTGTGTGTGTGTGTGTGTGTGTGTGTGTGTATTGCTGGGTGGGCGTGTGTTTGTGCGTTGATACAATCTTGGTGGCCTTTCCAATTGGAGGTAATGTACATGTTTTCATCCCTGAGATGACTTGTTAAATCATCACATTGATTTTATCGGTGGTTGCATCAGTAAAATCACATGATGAATCTGTTCTGAATTCACATTAGGCCTGACATATGACATCACAACTACTGGTTAGACTATACTGTGTGCTCTGTAAACCAATTAATCAACTTTTGTAACACTGATTGATTGTCAGCAATGAATCTTGCCTGGGTGAGCTAAGGTCATAACGAGTCCGTCAAGATCCATCAACTCATCCATCCATTCATCCATTTGTTATTGTCATTGATAGTGTCAGTCACAACGACTAGATGTCCATTCACCGTTATTGTGACAATCGAGGACATTTTAAAATAAAGTATTTATGGAGACAAAAATATGTTGTCATCCCACTGAAAGGATTTATTTATAAATAGATTAGATTTTTTTCATGGCAGTTGTGAGGCTTGAATCTTTAGTAGGAGAAACCGCTTGTCCTTCTATGGTACCAAAGTGAATAACATGTTAAAACCTTGCCTTTAGATTAGCGGTCTCTTGAGGACCACCGAATTACCTTCAAAATCTCTTGAGGACTACCGAATCACCTTCAACATCTCTTGAGGACCACCGAATCACCTTCAACATCTCTTGAGGACCACCGAATCACCTTCAACATCTCTTGAGGACCACCGAATCACCTTCAACATCTCTTGAGGACCACCGAATCACCTTCAAAATCTCTTGAGGACCACCATTCGCGGAGTACAAATTTAGTCCATTTTAGCAGTGAATGTAACAAATTAATAAAGGCCTATTACTATTATCAATCATTTGCAAAGTGAAAAGTTATGTACAATTGCTTATAATACCATTCATACTCCCAACTGTTATTATTTCTGGAGTAAAAAATATCAACCAAAATAAATAATTGGCGGCAGGTTAGTCAATGCTGGTACCCAGCCCGGTTGTTGGGGGAAAAACCCGCTTCAGACCATTTCAAGAGGAATCTCTGTTGTTAGAACCTCATAAATCATAACTTGGCACTTAAACGTTCTGTATGTTTGGAACCCTATAACTAACGCTATTGATTTCCTAAAATGTCTTAATTAACGAGAACACATCTCTGTTCAATATCCCTGTATAATTGCAGTCTTGTTTAACTCTCTTCCCGGCTCCAGTCCAAACTGCTAAAACCCTTGGTTCCCTCATTATCCTCTCTCATTCTGATGAAGCCATCACGTTAACACCAGGATGGGTCAGGGTGTGTGCTGGGAGCTGGGCTTTAAGGGTTTGGACCTATGCCACTGCGCTGGCTGTATAAATGTGTAAGATGGGACATGAGATGGAGAATGAGAGCCATAGTGACAGTATTACAGAAGGCGACACTACAAATTGAGTCTACCAGACTAAACTACACGTGCTCTAGTCTAACATGACTCTATATTACGATCCCTCCTTGTGTTCCGTGCTCTAGTCTAACACGACTCTATATTACAATCCCTCCTTGTGTTCCGTGCTCTAGTCTAAAATGACTCTATATTACGATCCCTCCTTGTGTTCCGTGCTCTAGTCTAAAATGACTCTATATTATGATCCCTCCTTCTTCAACCCAAACATTCTAACATCAAGTGGAGGATGGGAAGGGGACACTATGTTAATAACATTGTTGACCGACATTTTTCTTAACAATTTCTGTCATATTTTGATGACATTGGTGCCATTAGGAAAGATATCCAGGTGGACCTCACTCAAGGCATGAAAAAGTCCAGTGTCCATTCTTAAACCATATTACATTCAAAATTAGCTCCCTTCTCTAAACATTGACCTTTGACCTGCGGTGTCAGAGCAAGGCCCAAAGACTCCAGCCACCTTTGTCATGGACTGTTCTCTCTGCTACATCACGGCAAGCGGCACCGGAGCACCACTTCTTGGTATAAGAGGCTTCCAAACAGCTGCTACCCCCAAGCCGTAAGACCCCCCTCTCTGTTATTTTTTAGTCACTCTACCTACATGTACACATTAACTCGACTAACCGGTGCCCCAGCACATTGACTCTGTACCGGTACCCCCCTGTATATACTGTATGTCTGGCTATTGTTAATTTACTGCTGCTCTTTAATTACTTGTTCCTTTTATTTCTTATTCTTATTTTTTAAACTGCATTTTTGGTAAGGGGCTTGCTTGTAAGTAAGCATTTCACTGTAAGGTCTACGACCTGTTGTGTTTGGCGTATGTGACTAATACAATTTGATTTGATTTGCAGCATGTTACAATGCAAACAATAGAATGACAACCTGGCTTGTGGAAACCGTTTTTATCCATACTCCCTTGCTTTGGGTTTGCTTCCTGTCTCTCCCCTGCCCGTTGACGCCCCCGCTGACACAAGCAGAGGAACAACCAGTTCGGAATGGGGCCACAGCCAAAACCACAATGCCACTCAAAACGGAGCAGCTTGTGTCATTTTTACACTGGGGTTTCCGTGGTACAGTATATTTTGACAGGCGATTCCAGCTGAGCGTCAGTAAAAAGCGAGAGCTCTTATTTCCCCTTCCCCAATTTTTCACCGGTGTTCGTTGAAACCCATGGCATTGAAGTAGAACTCATGTGGATTTATGTGGCCTCCTAATTATTTGTATTAGAGAGTTGGTCAAGCTGCTCTAATTAGGTTTGTTATAATTATCCGGATATTGTTCTTATAAGGACCTAACTACCTCCTTTAGCAGTGTCAAATAAACAATCACTTTGGTTTTCTGTTATTGAGATTATTACCTCTGCCAATATAAGACTTAATTGGTCACTAGTTGGCTTCAAAAACACATGTCCAGATATTGTATTTAAACATGATATACATTTGTTTTATCTATAAATCACATCCATACAAAATCACATCCATACAAAATCACATCCATCCTAAATCAAATCAAATGTTATTGGTCACATAAACATGGATAGCAGATGTTAATGTGAGTGTAGCGAAATGCGTGTGCTTCTAGTACCAACAGTGCAGTAATATCTAACAAGTAATCTAACAATTCCCAACAACTACCTAATACACACACATCTGAAGGGACGGAATACGAAAATGTACATGTAAATATATGGATAAATATATGGATGAGCGATGGCTGAGTGGCTTTATTTAACTAAGCAAGTCAGTTACAAACCAATTCTTATTTTCAATGACAGCCTTGGAACAGTGAGTGAACTGGCTTGTTGAGGGGCAGAATGAAAGATTTTCACCTTGTCAGCTAGGGGATTCGATCTTGCAACCTTTCGGTTACTAGACCAACGGTCTAACCACTAGGCTACCATGTAAGATATGTAAACAATATTAAAGTGGCATTATTTAAAGTGCCATTGTTTAAAGTGACTAGTGATCAATTTATTAAAAAGTGTCCAGTGATTGTGTCTCAATGCAGGCAGCAGTCTCTCTGAGTTAGTGATTGCTGTTTAGCAGTCGGATGGAATTGAGATAGAAGCAGTTTCTCAGTCACTCGTTCCCTGCTTTGACGCACCTGTACTGATCTCGCCTTCTGGATGATAACGGGGTGAACTGGCAGTGGCTCGGTTGTTTGCTGTCCTTGATGATCTTTTTGGCCTTCCTGTGACATCGGCTGTTAAAGGTGTCCTGGAGGGCAGGTAGTTTGCCCCTGGTGATAGGTAGTGCAGACCTCACTACCCTCTGTAGAGCCTTACGGTTGTGGGAGGAGCAGTTGCCATACCAGGTGGTGATACAGCCCGACAGGATGCTCTCAATTGTGCATCTGTAAAAGTTTGCCACGGTTTTACGCTGTTGTGCCTTCTTCACGACACTGTCTGTGTGGGTGGACCATTTCAGTTTGTCCGTGATATGTACGCAGAGGAACTTAAAACGTTCCACCTTCTCCACAGCTGTCCCTTCGATGTGGACAGAGGGGTGCTCCCTCTGCTGTTTCCTGAAGTCCACAATCACCTCTTTTGTTTGTTGATGTTGAGTGAGAGGTTATTTTCCTGACACCACACTCCGTGTGCCCTCACCTCCTCCCTGTAGGCTGTCTCGTCATTGTTGGTGATCAAGCCCACTACTGTTGTGTCATCTACAAACTTGATGATTCAGTTGGAGGCGTGCGTGTCTTCGCAGTCATGGGTGAACAGGGAGTACAGGAGGGGACTGAGCACACACCCTTGTGGGGCCCCAGTGTTGAGGGTCAGCGAAGTGGAGATGTTGTTGGGGGCGGCCAATCAGAAAGTCCAGGACCAGAATGCACAGGGAGGGGTTGAGTCCCTGGGCCTCGAGCTTGATAATGAGCTCGTAAGGTACTAAATCACATCCGAACTAAATCATATCCATACTAAATCATATCCATTCTAAACACATTTTTGGCAAACACTTATAGTAATGTAACTAATTCTGTTTATATTATCCAAGCAGACATAAAGACTTATGTTGAAGAATGAAATGGTAAAAATGTCCACCCACTCTGTCCTAAAGGTACTGTGACAGACCTTAAACAGTTTCTTTGAGCACCTTTTATGCTCGATAAAACTGCACTCACTTTCCTCTGCTTTGTGCCCTGTAGATAGGCCCGACAACCTATCCTTTTCCATATACTCTCAGCGTGAATTTAAAAAAGAAAATCTATGAAACTTAGTCGATCGCTGAGGACTATCCCAGATAATTAATTTACCTCAATTAGCGGTATAGGCAGTCAAGCAGGAGAGGACAGAGCGTGTCGTGTTTTATGAACGTTGACAGCATTAGTCTCATTCATCCTCCCTCCTCTCTCCTGTAACTATTCCCCAGGTCATTGGTAGAAATTAGAATGTGTTCTTAGTCAACTTACCTGGTAAAATAAGGGTACATTTTTTTTATAATATATATATATATATATATATATATATACAAATTGTTACACGGTCTAATGACCATGCGGGCTAATGACCCCAGAGATTCCCTCTGTCAAGGAGCCGTTTGGAACGTCCCAAACGATTCTAGAGGTATTGATTCTGAGGCTGGCTGTGAAATTGAACTGTCAGGTGTTCCACCAGGCCTGATATGATATTGATCCCTCCTGCAAAGCCACCAAAAAGCCCCCAGCTACATGAATCACTGCTGGCTAAGTGCTGAGGGTGTATTTCTCACGCTAATAACGTCTTACGGGAATTTTTGACTAGAAATTCGATGGACTTTCTGCTATGCCAGGTGACGGATTCTCTTGGTTGCTCTACGTTCTCATTCTATTTGCTACTGGTGTGCGTCCATCTTGGATGGCAGCCATTGACTTTGTGCTTATGGATTCTACAATGACAGTAGGTTAAAAAGGGGCATTACGAGGGTCCTTGGCCATTACTTCTGCTTTTCAAGAGCTGCCCTTTTCAAAACAAAGAGGAGGTGGTTCCAGTCAACGCAGGGTCAATGGACTGTGTGTGTGTGTGTGTGTGTGTGCTTGCTTGCGTGCGAGTGAGTGAGTGAGTGAGTGGATTTATGTTGGCGGACCACATTGATGTGCTCTTCCAACACACAGCATGGAACAGAGTCACGAGGGGAGAGGCAGAACTGAAGTGAAGTGTCTGTTTAGTTTGTGTGTGGGAGTCCTTCTCTTCTCACTATAACTTTTAGTTAGGGTGTCGTGGGCCAAGCCGAGCCATGTCAAGGAGTGCACGGAGGCAATCAACACCCTGCTTGGCCAAGGTCACATGGCTTTGATCAGGGCCCTGGACTGATCCACTGTGAAGGGGAGAGGTGTTGGTGACATCAACCCTCTGCATGCCAACCAACACCGCTGTCCCCACCTCCACACCAACAACCACTTACGTCAAGCCAGTTAATTCAAATCAAATCAAATGTTATTTGTCACATGCGCCGAATACAACAGGTGTAGGTAGACCTTTACAGTGAAATGCTTATTTACAAGCCCTTAACCAACAATGTATTTTTAAGAAAATACCTAAAAAGATAAGAATAACAAACAATTAAAGAGCAGAGAGATAAGGGCAGCAGTATATAACAATAGCAGGGCTTTATACAGGGGGGCACCGGTGTCGAGGTAATTGAGGTAGTATGTACATGTTGATGGAGTTATTAAAGTGATAATGCATAGATAACAACAGAGAGTAGCAGCAGCGTAGAAGGAAGGGTGAGGGGGGCAATGCAAATAGTCTGGGTAGCCATTTGATTAGATATTCAGGAGTCTAAATGGCTTGTGGGTAGAAGCTGTTTAGAAGCCTCTTGGATCTAGACTTGGCGCTGCAGTAGCAGAGAGAACAGTCTATGACTAGGGTGGCTGGTGTCTTTGGCAATTTTTTAGGGACTTCCTCTGACACCACCTGGTATAGAGGTCCTGGATGGCAGGAAGCTTGGTCTCTGTGATGTACTGGGCCATAGGCACGACCCTCTGTAGTGCCATGCGGTCAGATGCTGAGCAGTTGCCATACCAGGCAGAGATGCAATTCGTCAGGATGCTCTTGATGGTGCAGCTGTAAAAACCTTTGAGGATCTGAGGACCAAAGTCTCAGTTTCAGTCTCCCGAGGGGGATTAGGTTTTGTTGTGCCCTCTTCATGACTGTCTTGTTAGTTTGTTGGAGACGTGGACGCCAAGGAGCTTGAAGCTCTCAACCTGCTCCACTGCAGCCCCTTCGATGTGATTGAGGTAGTGCTCGGTCCTCCTTGCCCTGTAGTCCACAATCATCTCCTTTGTCTTGATCACGTTGAGGGAGAGGTTGTTGTCCTGGCACCACACGGTCAGGTCTTTGACCTCCTCCATATAGGCTGTCCACTTGTTGTCGGTGATCAGGCCTACCACTGTTGTGTCATCGGAAAACGTAATAATTGTGTAGGAGTCGTGCCTTTCCGTGCAGTCATTAGTGAACAAGGGGTACAGGAGGGGACTGAGCACGCACCCCCGTGTTGAGGATCAGCTTGGCGAATATGTTGTTACCTACCATTACCACCTGGGGGCGGCCCTTCGGGAAGTTACTTTGAGGGAATGGTAGGGTGGAACAGGTCGACTGTCTGCCAATGCTGTCCCCCACCGTGTCCTTGGCTTATTCTAAGTATAGGGAGTAAGTCATTGCCAAACAATGCATTCAACAAACGGACGTTGTGTTTGTTTTCCAAAGGGGCAACAAACGTTTGATGTGTATTCCTACTATTTTCATTTTCAAATCACTGCTGAAAGATACAACTTTCAAAAGACATTCCCTTTGGTTCCCATTTAGCATAACAAATGTATGCAAAGCCACCTATGGTATTTCATTCAGTTTTCTCTGACCTCGGGGGTGGGGACCTTGTAGTTAATCCCAAATGAAATAATGTCTGTAGAAGGTTGGCAGAGGTGTTCTACCTTCTCCCTTCTCTCATAATCTTTTCTGCATTAAACCTGTAAACTATCAATGTGTCTTGCCTCAAATAATTTGAGCCGACGCTTTGATTTCCCCCACACGAAAGTAAATGCAAAGTTATGCAATAGTGGTTTCTATCTTTCTGAATCATCATAATGCTATTGTCATTTTAGTGTACATTGTTTTTACTGTCTCTCCTTTCTCCCCTATCGACCCCTATTCCATGCTCTGTGTTGGAGATAGGAACTACACAGCAATGTGGTGCCCCAACAATAACCCATGCAGTGGCGCACGCGCACACAAACACACACACATAGTACCTGCATTCCCCAATCACTCTGTGTTCCTAATCATCCTATAAAGCCTCGTTCACACTACAGAACTTAATGCTCAAATCAGTTTAATTTTTAAGATGCTTTTTTGGACTACTGACTGTCCAAACGGCAAGTTGCAAGGGACCAAATCGGATTTGTGTGCTTTCAGAAAGCAGTCATTTGCTGACAAGGATATGCTAGTTGTCATAGTAAAGACGGGTGTGTGTGCAGTGGAGTAGGCTGATTGGTGGTGACGCTCTTGCTTCCTATCACTCAGAAGTCATGTAGCAAGCGAAGCTGACAATCATGCCTGTCATGGACGTTTCCCAGTGGCTTTGAATGTTCAAAATCTCAGAGTAAAAAGCCTCCAAGGATAAGACGATGATCCAACTTCCAAAACAAGTCATTTGTGGCTAACCTCAGCAGTCAACTAGCTAGCCACAGCAGTCAACTAGCTAGCCACAGCAGTAAACTAACTAGCCACAGCAGTCAACTAGCTAGCCACAGCAGTCAACTAGCTAGCCACAGCAGTCAACTAGCTAGCCACAGCAGTCAACTAGCTAACCAAAGCAGTCAACTAGCTAGTTAGCCACAGCAGTCAACTAGTTAGTTAGCCAAAGCAGTCAACTAGCTATTTAGCCAAAGCATTCAACTAGCTAGTTAGCCACAGCAGTCAACTAGCTGGCCACAACAGTCAACTAGCTAGCCACAGCAGTCAACTTGTTTGCCACAGCAGTTAACTAGTTAGCTATGTAGCTGTTAAGTTTTCTAGCACATTCACAAATTTGTTAGTAAACAATTAACGAGCTAGTTATCAACCGCATGTTCTTGTCAAAACTGTCAACAGAGTAGCTAGCACGCAACACACTATGCCAAATAACAGTCTAAAAACACTAGAGAGCAAATAAATCAAATATGACCATTCAGACACAAGTCACATGTCCAGGAAGCAGATTTGTATCTGACTTGAAACCACCTACACTACAAAGGTGGTTTGAAATGTGGATGGAAATATTTGATTCCATGTGCTTTTTTGGAAGTTCAGACTGCAGGAAAAGGAAATGATTCTAATTGGGCAAATAGGATTTGAGTCAATTCAAACTGCAAATGTGGCAAGGCCTAACTGTCTGATAGCCAGACTGAACCTCTCACTGTTGTTTAACTATGTTCTAACTATGTTCTAACTATCTGGTATCCAGAGTGAACCTCTCATTGCTGTTTAACTATGTTCTAACTATCTGATATCCAGAGTGAACCTCTCATTGCTGTTTAACTATGTTCTAACTATCTGATATCCAGAGTGAACCTCTCATTGCTGTTTGACTAAGTTCTAACTATCTGATATCCAGAGTGAACCTCTCATTGCTGTTTAACTATGTTCTAACTATGTTCTAACTATCTGATATCCAGAGTGAACCTCTCATTGCTGTTTGACTAAGTTCTAACTATCTGATATCCAGAGTGAACCTCTCATTGCTGTTTAACTATGTTCTAACTATCTGATATCCAGAGTGAACCTCTCATTGCTGTTTGACTAAGTTCTAACTATCTGATATCCAAAGTGAACCTCTCATTGCTCTTTAACTATGTTCTAACTATCTGATATCCAGAGTGAACCTCTCATTGCTGTTTAACTTGTATTTCTTGGATGGAATTATTCACGAACGGGATGATATTACACATAATATACTGGAT
Organism: Oncorhynchus mykiss; assembly: GCF_013265735.2. NCBI lineage: Eukaryota > Metazoa > Chordata > Actinopteri > Salmoniformes > Salmonidae > Oncorhynchus > Oncorhynchus mykiss. The sequence continues at coordinate 79,582,505 of NC_048567.1, read as the reverse complement.
CTCAGACACATGCTATTACATATACTAGTCATAGTATAAATATCCTCCTATCATTGAGCTTGTAAATCAATCATTGTTAGTAATACAGCAATGGAGGCAGTAAATTAACACTGCATTGGATCTAACGTTGTGCATCTAAAGACTGGAATTTAATCGATATCACTATCTGTGTCTGTTTTTTTTTGTTGCATTCCTTAAACTTGACTATTTGTTTTTATTTATTGTAGCTTGATATAGTAATGGACACTATCACGACACACCAAACACCCACTGTGAAAGCAGCATTGACACAGGTCAAACCAGAGTCACCGGGGGCTTTGTTTGGGCAGTTCAGGTCGTAAGCCGTACTTGCACATCATGACATAAATATTCCCCAATTTACTGTCACAAAGTGAGATCTGTGCAGGAGGACATCCAATTTAGTGTCAGAATGTGAGGTCTGTGCACAGGGACATAAATCAAAGTGAAAATAAGAGAAACTAAGGGAGGGAGGGAGGGAGGGAGGGAGAGGGAGGGAGGGAGAGAGGGAGGGAGGGAGAGAAGTGTGTGAATACGTGGAGTTGGTTTGAGGCCTATGCTTCGATCCCAAACCACACTCATCTTCATCTTCTTTCTTGTCTTCCATCTAGTCTCCAGGTGAAAGCAATTCCTTCTGGGAGAATTTTCTTTCCTGTGAACTCTTCCTCATGACATGATCGATGGCGTTTTGCAGCGAGAGGAGATCTAAATCAAGTGTAAAACGAAACAGCAATGTCGATGTGATGTACTTGAGCCATAAGAAGAGGCTTGGTAATGTCAGTAGACAATATTTCTATTTGCAGAAAGGTGCAGGGTCGGCGAGTGTTTGTGGAGTGTGTTTGCGGTGTGTTTGTGCATGCGTGTGTGTTTGTGTGTGTGTGTGTGTGTGTGTGGTGTGTTTGTGTGCATGAGCTGCGAGTGTGCATGTGTGTGTGGTGTTATGTGTGTGTGTGCATGTGGTGTGTGTGCGTGCGTGCATGTGTGTGTGTGCGTGTGTGTGTGTGTGTTTGGAATTAGTAAGTATTCAAGTATATACTAGCATACTAAACTGTATGAGTAATCTTCATACACTGAACAAAAACATGAACGCAACACGTAGAGTGTTGGTTCCACATGTCGTGAGCTGAAATATAAGATTCCAGAAATATTTCATACGCACAAAAAGCGTTATTTCTCCTACATTTTGTTTACATCGCTGTTAGTGAGCATTTCTCCTTTGCCAAGATAATCCATACACCTGACAGGTGTGGCATATCAAGAAGCTGATTCAACAGCACGATCAATACACAGGTGCACCTTGTGGTGGGGACAATAAAAGGCTACTCTGAAAAATGCAGTTTTGTCACACAACACAATGCCGCATATGTCTCAAGTTTTGTGGGAGCGTGAAATTTGGCATGTTGACTGCATGAATGTCCACCAGAGCTGTTGCCAGATAAAAATGAATGTAATTTCTCTACCATAAGCCGTCTACAACATCGTTTTTAGAGATTTTCGCCGTACATCCAATTGGCCTCACAACCCGCAGACCATGTGTATGGCTTGGTTTGGGTGAGCGGTTTGCTGATGTCAACGTTGTGAACAGAGTGCCCCATGGTTGCGGTGGGGTTATGGAATGGGCAGGCATAAGCTACGGACAACAAACACGAATGTGTTTCATCAGTAACAATTTGAATGCACAAAAACATTGTTACGATTTCCTGAAGTCCATTGTAAGGGCAATTCTTGGGCCCTCAACAGATGCATATCTGCATTCTTCATCATGTGAAATTCATAGATTATTGCCTAATGAATTGATTTCAAATGACTGATTTCCTCACATGACCTGTAACTTAGTAAAATCTTCGATATTGTTGCACGGTACATTCATATTTTTGGTCAGTATATTTTGTTCCATGTAAATATGATACAGTACATCCCTAGTAATATAAATATGATGAAAAACAATCACTCAAAAACTCTACACTCACTGATGGAAAATGGTCTTAACCTTTACAGCACGCCAAAATCCTTCAAGAAGCGAAGAGCCAAAAACTCCTGCTCTCACAAGTTGATTCAGGGATACAAGTCTTGCAGAATGAACAGAACAGTACAGACAGCCCTCAATATAAAACACAATGAGTGAGGCAGGATAGGATGGTGCTATAGCCAAGGTGATGGCAATAGTTGATGGAATAAACAGAAGTAGATTGTATTTGCATCCTGAGTGAGAAATGTTGATGGAATAAACAGAAGTAGATTGTATTTGCATCCTGAGTGAGAAATGTTGATGGAATAAACAGAAGTAGATTGTATTTGCATCCTGAGTGAGAAATGTTCATGGAATAAACAGAAGTAGATTGTATTTGCATCCTGAGTGAGGAATATATATTTTTTTAAATAGCATTGAACAAGAACAACGATGGAGTCGCATCTGATGGACAAACAATGAACCCTCGTCACTTTTACACGTGACGTCAGACAGCATGAATTACATTTCAGTTGACATCATGTCATACAGTTGTTTTTACACCACTACATACAGTAGTATTTACATCACAATATACAGTAGTATTTACATCACGATATACAGCAGTGTTCACATCACGATGTACAGTAGTATTTACATCACAATATACAGTAGTATTTACATCACGATATACAGTGGAATTTACATCACGATATAGAGTAGTATTTACATCACGATATACAGTGGTATTTACATCACAATATGCAGTAGTATTTACATCGCAATATACAGTAGAATTTACATCACGATATACAGTAGTATTTACATCACAATATACAGTAGTATTTACATCACGATATAGAGTAGTATTTACATCATGATATGAAGCAGTATTTACATCGCAATATACAGTAGTGTTCACATTACGACATGCTGTTCTAACTCATGGTCATAAACATATCAATCAACGACATTTACAGTCCTTCCTCCCCATAATCCACAAGGGCCAGTCAAGCCCAACGAACACGTAAACAGCTGAGCTACTGTAGCCTAAACATTTCAAAGCCCACGGATAGGAAGAGTGAGATAAAACAGAGATAGAGAACACAATAGAGAGAGAGAGAGAAAACATAGTTACGACACTGTTTTACTGAGCCACCTCACTGACAGAGCTAGAGAGAGAGCAAAAATGTGCTTTAACCAGAGCTGGAGGGACGACAATGTGATGGCTCTTGAGTGAAAGATGAACAGGCCCTGGGAGCTTTGTGCGTTTCTTTGTGTGGCTGTACTTTCAAAAAATGGAACACGCTTCCAATATCAGGGTTTTTCTTTTCCCAGTACAATACCTCCGCTCAGCAGGCTTCAGGGACACAATATGGGAGGAAAACATGAGGATGACACATAGATCCCATCCACAATCAGACAGAGTTTAGATCACAGTCCATCCATACCTCAGACAGAGAGTTTAGAACCCCGTCCATCCACCATCAGACAGAGAGTTTAGAACTCAGTCCATCCACCATCAGACAGAGTTTAGAACCCCGTCCATCCACCATCAGACAGAGAGTTTAGATCCCAGTCCATCCACACCTCAGACAGATTTTAGAACCCAGTCCATCCCCACCTCAGAGAGTTTAGAACCCAGTCCATCCACCATCAGACAGAGAGTTTAGATCCCAGTCCATCCACATCTCAGAGAGTTTAGATCCCAGTCCATCCACACCTCAGACAGAGAGTTTAGATCCCAGTCCATCCACACCTCAGACAGAGAGTTTAGATCACAGTCCATCCACACCTCAGACAGAGAGTTCAGATCCCAGTCCATCCCCACCTCAGACAGAGTTTAGAACCCAGTCCATCCACACCTCAGATGTAGAGTGAAGAACCCAGTCCATCCACCATCAGACAGAGTTTAGATCCCAGTCCATCCACACCTCAGACATAGAGTGAAGAACCCAGTCCATCCACACCTCAGACGTAGAGTGAAGAACCCAGTCCATCCACCATCAGACAGAGTTTAGATCCCAGTCCATCCACACCTCAGACATAGAGTGAAGAACCCAGTCCATCCACCATCAGACAGAGAGTTTAGATCCCAGTCCATCCACCGTTAGACAGAGAGTTTAGATCCCAGTCCATCCACCATCAGACAGAGAGTTTAGATCCCAGTCCATCCACACCTCAGACAGAGAGTTTAGATCACAGTCCATCCACACCTCAGACAGAGAGTTCAGATCCCAGTCCATCCCCACCTCAGAGAGTTTAGAACCCAGTCCATCCACCATCAGACAGAGAGTTTAGATCCCAGTCCATCCACATCTCAGAGAGTTTAGATCCCAGTCCATCCACACCTCAGACAGAGAGTTTAGATCCCAGTCCATCCACACCTCAGACAGAGAGTTTAGATCACATTCCATCCACACCTCAGACAGAGAGTTCAGATCCCAGTCCATCCCCACCTCAGACAGAGTTTAGAACCCAGTCCATCCACACCTCAGACGTAGAGTGAAGAACCCAGTCCATCCACCATCAGACAGAGTTTAGATCCCAGTCCATCCACCATCAGACAGAGTTTAGAACCCAGTGCATCCACCATCAGACAGAGTTTAGATCCCAGTCCATCCACACCTCAGACAGAGTTTAGAACCCAGTCCATCCACCATCAGACAGAGAGTTTAGATCCCAGTCCATCCACTATCAGACAGAGAGTTTAGATCCCAGTCCATCCACACCTCACACAGAGAGTTTAGATCCCAGTCCATCAACATCTCAGACAGAGAGTTTAGATCCCAGTCCATCCCCACCTCAGAGAGTTTAGAACCCAGTCCATCCACACCTCATACAAATAAAATCAAATGTATTCATATATCCCTTCTTACATCAGCTGATATATCAAAGTGCTGTACAGAAACCCAGCCTAAAAGGCAAAGAGTTTACATTTCAAATGGGGCTTGCATCCACTGCATAAAGAGCAGTATCGATTCAATAGATAAATAATAACCAGATAATATTTTAGGACTAGACCAATAGTAACTGGACTTGCACTATTCGGAGAGGTTAAGAATACAGCCCATTACCCAAATGTACTATTTGAACAGGTTAAAAATATGATTGTTTACTTTGTATTTCCCAGCTGCTGTACAAGCAATATCTAGCAGGCAGCTAAAAATTTGGCTCTGGATGACATGGTTCCTGCTCTGTGCGTCAGAGGTCAGCCTCAAAATCACAGCCTTGAGCACATTGAGCATGCCTCTTGTTGACTACAACTTAGAGCATGTTAAAGCAACTGGTCCGACCTGAAACGTGATACCTGAGACCTGAGTCCTGAGACCTGAGACCTGAGTCCTGAGACCTGAGTCCAGAGACATTAATCCTGAGACCTGAGTCCTGAGACCTGAGACGTGATACCTGAGACGTGAGACCTAAGACGTGAGACCTGAGACTTGAGACGTGATACCTGAGACGTGAGACCTGAGACCTGAGTCCTGAGTCCTGAGTCCTGAGTCCAGAGACATTAGTCCTAAGACCTGAGACGGGAGTCCTGAGACCTGAGTCCTGAGTCCTGAGTCCTGAGTCCTGAGACGTGAGTCCTGAGTCCTGAGTCCTGAGACGTGAGTCCTGAGACGTGAGTCCTGAGTCCTGAGTCCTGAGACCTGAGACGTGATACCTGAGACCTGAGTCCTGAGACCTGAGACCTGAGACCTGAGACCTGAGTCCTGAGTCCTGAGTCCTGAGTCCTGAGACCTGAGACGTGATACCTGAGACCTGAGTCCTGAGACCTGAGTCCTGAGACCTGAGACCTGAGTCCTGAGTCCTGAGTCCTGAGTCCTGAGTCCTGAGTCCTGAGACCTGATACCTGAGTCCTGAGTCCTGAGTCCTGAGACCTGAGTCCAGAGACGTTAGTCCTGAGACCTGAGACGTGAGTCCTGAGACCTGAGACGTGATACCTGAGTCCTGAGTCCTGAGTCCTGAGACCTGAGTCCAGAGACATTAGTCCTGAGACCTGAGACGTGAGTCCTGAGACCTGAGACGTGATACCTGAGTCCTGAGTCCTGAGTCCTGAGTCCTGAGTCCTGAGTCCTGAGACGTGAGACGTGAGACGTGAGACCTGAGACGTGAGTCCTGAGACGTGAGTCCTGAGACGTGAGACCTGAGACGTGAGTCCTGAGTCCTGAGACCTGAGACCTGAGACCTGAGACGTGATACCTGAGTCCTGGGTCCTGAGTCCTGAGTCCTCAGTCCTGAGACCTGAGTCCTGAGAAGTGATACCTGAGTCCTGAGTCCTGAGACCTGAGTCCTGAGACCTGAGTCCTGAGACCTGAGTCCTGAGACCTGAGTCCTGAGACCTGAGACCTGAGACGTGATACCTGAGACGTGAGACCTAAGACGTGAGACCTGAGACTTGAGACATGATACCTGAGACGTGAGACCTGAGACCTGAGTCCTGAGACCTGAGTCCTGAGACCTGAGTCCTGAGACCTGAGTCCTGAGACGTGAGACCTGAGATGTGAGCCAAGCCCCGTGAGCCAAGCCCCTTTACCCTTTCCTAAAGTACCAGCTTGCTTCACTCAGAACTCCATTTATGAAAAAGGCACTTGAATATACCAACTCAAAACCTCCATGGGAATCTGGCTTCCTCTACAAGTTGTTTTCTTCTCTGATCTAAGTATAGATCCTATGAAGGCGTATCATCAATAGCCATTCCCGAATACAAAAGCAAAGTGCAGAAATTGTTACATTTATGACCTCTAACCTCTCATCAATACTAATTAGCAGGGCGTTCTCTTCCACTCAATACAATAGTGCTGGAACATATGGTTTGAACTAATGGATTGGAGGCTCACTTTAAATACTCCCCCAATGTCCTGATGGGGTGTATATCAATGGAAGTCAAGTAGACATAGAAAATAACGGGGGGGAGATGGACACATTCCTGGTCTGCAATGAGATTAATTCCTAAGGGCCGTGCTTGGAAAACTTCGATACAACTGCCGAGCAGCTTTTTGATTTTTTTTTCTTGTTTTGATTCTAGTCTGTTTATGCAATATGAGACCACATTTGGAAATTCTGAGGCGGCCCGCTAGAGAATAACTCCTCACTTTGTTGTTGAAACCAGTTAAACAGGAACGTTGAAAACACAATTTAAGAAATAAATTAAACATTGACCTTTGTATAAAGGTCATGGAAAAACATTCTTAATTAAAAAAAAAAAAAAAAATGTATTTTTTTCTTTCCGATGAGAAATGGCAGATCCTGTCGACCTCCCCGTCCATTTATCTGGTGAGGTTGAGACATTGAGAAAAAGGAGAAAGGCAGACGGTGGGTTGATAGACAGGAAGCATTGAGATAGACAGCGGTGGAGGCGTGATGGGGATAACTCAGGACTAATATGTTGCTGGCTCAAACAGAGCTACACACGCACACAAGATTAGCGCTCGGCATCGAATTCACTCACCCACTTTTGCAGGAACTTAATAGCTACCCCCAGGCTAGACAAGTCTCTGAATCAGGTTTCCTGCACCACAACCACCCTTCCCCATTATTCACCCAAAGAGCTGAGGTAGCTGTCTCTGTGAATTGGCTTATCATGCCAACAAGCGACACTGGAATCACACACTATCACTTTTATTAATGGCTACGACAGACTTCAGACCTTTATATTTTGTCTAAACAACCGTTATCCAAGGTCAGTTAGCGACAACAGACGTTACCACTCCCTTTCTCACATGCCCAGGCCCAGAGGTTTATAAAAAACACACAAAATAGGAACAAACATCAGTGACACGATCAAGTTGGACTGTGGAGCATAGCAGGCTTCTTTGCTGTGTGTTAGGCCTAGCTGTGTGGGATGAGATGGGCCATGGGCAGGGCATGATATTGTCGGGGCTGGGGGGTAGGACATGGTTGGGGCTGGTGGGAGGCATTGGTAGGACATGGTTGGAGCTGGAGGGGAGGCGTTGGTAGGGCATGGTTGGGGCTGGTGGGAGGCATGGGTAGGACATGGTTGGAGCTGGCGGGGAGGCATGGTAGGACATGGTTGGGCTGGAGGGGAGGCGTGGGTATGATGTGTTTGGGGCAGGGGGGTTATGTGTATTGGTAGGGATTGGTATGGTTGGGGATGGGGTGGGGGCGTGTGCTAGAAACAACTCCTGAATCTCTATGCCCTTCAGTCACACTGCCAAAAGGCTGGAGGATCCATTCGGAGGCCAAAGGGGTTCTCATATCACCATAGCCCTACTTGAGTCAAAACATCCAACACTCATTTCTTGCACCATACCACTCCATTTGAGGGAAGTAATTAACATTATGTGATACACTGTCTGTGTCATGCCCTGATCTGTTTCACCTGTCCTTATGATTGTCTTCAACCCCTCCAGGTGTCGCTTATTTTCCCCAGTGTATTTATCCCTGTGTTTCCTGTCTCTCTGTACCAGTGTATTTATCCCTGTGTTTCCTGTCTCTCTGTACCAGTGTATTTATCCCTGTGTTTCCTGTCTCTCTGTACCAGTGTATTTATCCCTATGTTTCCTGTCTCTCTGTACCAGTGTATTTATCCCTGTGTTTCCTGTCTCTCTGTACCAGTGTATTTATCCCTGTGTTTCCTGTCTCTCTGTGCCAGTTCGCTTTCTATGTTTCCAAGTCAACCAGCGTTTTTCCCGTTCTCCTGCTTTTGCATTCCCCCTTTTTCTAGTCCTCCCGTCTTGATCCTTGCCTGTTTCTGGACTTGGTACCTTCCTGCCTGACCATTCTGCCTGCCTTGACCACGAGCCTGTCTGCCACTCTGTACCTCCTGGACTTGGTACCCTCCTGCCTGACCATTCTGCCTTCCTTGACCACGGTCCTGTCTGCCACTCTGTACCTCCTGGACTTGGTACCCTCCTGCCTGACCATTCTGCCTGCCTTGACCCCGTGCCTGTCTGCCACTCTGTACCTCCTGGACTTGGCACCCTCCTGCCTGACCATTCTGCCTGCCTTCACCACGAGCCTGTCTGACACTCTGTACCTCCTGGACTCTGTACCCTCCTGCCTGACCATTCTGACTGCCTTGACCACGAGCCTGTCTGCCACTCTGTACCCTCCTGGACTCTGATCTGGTTTTGACTTCCCCTTTTTGGATTATTAGACATTGCAAGACTCCAATCATCTTCCTCCTGTGTCTGCATTTGGGTCTTGCCTTGTGCCTTGATAGTCTGTCCCTAATATAACACCTAGTCACATGATGCCCCTGTCATTACACTTAGAGCTACATCCTGTCCCATTAGACAAACTGTACGCATGTATGTATGTATGTACGTTCGTGTGTGCGTGCATGCGTGCGTGTGCGTGTGTGTGTGTGTGTGTGCGATAAACCACCCACTGTGTATAAACATCCAGATGAGATGTTTGGAATGAAATATCCAGGTGAATCTTCAGCCAAACCGTCATGACGTCATAATGAGAATGGATTCGAGCCTTTGAAGTCTCTGAAGACTCTTTCCATGCAGGCCACTGATGGGGATGATATTACAGACAGGCTGGAGACAGACTCTGTCCTCAATCAGTGTATCATTCATTTGGATGATTGCCCCCAATTGGCCCTGGTTTAGGCTATAGAGACATCCTGAGTATCCTTTTTCCACTCCCCTTCCATCGAGCCAAGTCAAACTGAGTCTTCGGTATACAGTTATGGTGGGATCATTATTTGTCATGAGTATAACCACAGTCCACAGCTGTGTATCCTGTGGGTTTTCTGTCCGACCATGAGAGAAAACAAAAACAAACTGAAATAAAGCAAATCTGACTTGCAAACCAGGGCAGGGCCAATGTAGCGGACATGCTTCATATTGGATTTCACTTAACACATCCCTTCCTCTCAACTCCCTCTCCCCTGATCTCCTTACATCTCCTTACCTCTCCCCTCTTCTCTCCTCTCCTCTCCTCTCCTCTCCTCTCCTCTCCTCTCCTCTCCTCTCCTCTACTCTACCCGGCTCACCTCGCTTCCCCTCCCCTCCCCTCCCCTCCCCTCCCCTCCTCTCCCTTCTCCTCTCCTCTCCTCTCCTCTCCTCTCCTCTCCTCTCCTCTCCTCTACTCTACTCTACTCTACCCGGCTCACCTCACTTCCCCTTTGTTGTGAAAAGTGCAAATCAATCCCAGAACAACAGCAAAGAACCTTGTGAAGATGCTGGAGGAACAGGTACAAAAGTATTTATATCCACAGTAAAACTAGTCCTATATCAACATAACCTGAAAGGCCGCACAGCAAGGAAGAAGCCACTGCTTCAAAACAGCTGTAAAAAAGCCAGACTACAGTTTGCAACTGCACATGGGGACAAAGATCGTACCTTTTGGAGAAATGTCCTCTGGTCTAATGAAACAAAAATAGAAAGCTGTTTTGCCATAATGACCATTGATATGTTTGGAGGAAAAAGGGGGAGGCTTGCAAGCCGAAGAACACCATCCCAACCGTGAAGCACGGGCTGGCAGCATCATGTTGTGGGGGTGCTTTGCTGCAGGAGGTACAGGTGCACTTCATGAAAACGATAGCATTATGAGGAGGAAAATTATGTGGACATATTGAAGCAACATCTCAAGACATCAGTCAAGAAGTTAAAGCTGGTTCGCAAATGGGTCTTCCAAATGGACAATGACCACAAGCATACTTTCAAAGTTGTGGCAAAATGGCTTAAGGACAACAAAGTCAAGGGATTGGAGTAGTCATCACAAAGCCCTGACCTCAGTCCTGTAAAACATTTGTGGGCAGAACTGAAAAAGCGTGTGCGAGCAAGGAGGCCTACAAACCTGACTCAGTTACACCAGCTCTGTCAGGAGGAATGGGCCAAAATACACCCACCTTATTGTGAGAAGCTTGTGAAAGGCAACCCGAAACGTTTGACCCTAGGTAAACAATTTAAAGGCAAATCTGCCAAATACTAATTGAGTGCATGTAAACTTCTGACCCAAAGGGAATGTGATGAAAGAAGGGTGCACCTAATAATTTCCATTTCACAATAACAACACCTACAGTTCACCATGGCAGCTCAAGCAGGAGAGAAATTTGATGAACTTACTTATTGGAAAGACGGCATCCTGTGACGGTGCCTCGTTGAAAGTCATTCTACTGACAATCTTTGTCTATGGAGATTGCATGGCTGTGTGCTCGATTATATACACTACCGTTCAAAAGTTTGGGGTCACCTAGAAATGTCCTTGTTTTTTAAATAAAAGCACATTTCCTGTCCATTAAAATAACATACAATTGATCAGAAATACAGTGTAGTCATTGTTCATGTTGTGAATGACTATTGCAGCTGGAAATGGCTGATTTTCTATGGAATATCTACATAGGTGTACAGAGGCCCATTATCAGCAACCATCACTCCTGTGTTAAAATGGCACGCTGTGTTAGCTAATCCAAGTTTATCATTTTAAAAGGATAATTGATCATTAAAAAAACAAATGTGAAATGACGTTAGCACAGCTGACAACTGTTGTCCTGATTGAAGAAACAATACACCTGGCCTTCTGTAGACTAGTTAAGTATCTGGAGCATAAGCATTTGTGGGTTCGATTACAATCTAAAAATGGCCAGCAACAAAGAACTTTCTTCTGAAACTCGTCCGTCTATTAGTGTTCTGAGAAATGAAGGCTATTCCATGCGAGAAATTGCCAAGAAACTGAAGATCTAATGTTCTCTTGCTCAGTTGTGCACCGGGGCCTCCCACACCTCTTTCTAATCTGGTTAGAGCCAGTTTGCGCTGTTCTGTACACAGCATTGTACGAGATCTTCATTTTCTTGACAATTTCTCACAATTATCTCTCTTTCTTTCTCCTGCTACTCTCTCCTGTTCTATCCTCTCTTTCTTCTGCTAATCCTTCTCCCTCCTGTCTTCTGACTCTACCTCTTTGACTACTCTCCTCCCTTTCTGCATCACTTGACTCTTACTGGCCCCTTTCCTCCCGGCCGGTCAGACCATCCAATTTCCACTCCGTGGCTGCGTGACTCACTGCGTGCTAACAGAACAGGGCTGCACGCAGCTGAGTGGAAATGAAGAAAAACTCAACTTCCGGAGGAGATACCATCTTTCCTCTCTTTCTCTTCCTCTGTATCTGCTGCTAAATCCGCATTATAACACTCTAAATGTCAAGCTTCTGCCTCCAACCCTTGGAAGCTCTTCTCCACACTCTCCTCCCTCCTTAATTCTCCACCTCCTCCATCTCCTCCATCTCCTCCACCTCCTCCACCTCCTCCTCTACCTCCTCCACCTCCTCCATCTCCTCTACCTCCTCTACCTCCTCCACCTCCTCCACCTCCTCCATCTCCTCCACCTCCTCCACCTCCTCCACCTCCTCCTCCATCTCCTCCACCTCCACCTCCTCCTCCACCTCCTCCTCCACGTCCTCCATTTCCTCCACCTCCTCCTCTACCTCCTCCACCTCCTCCACCTCCCTCTGCGGACAACAACCACTTAGGAATGTATTTTTAAGACATCGGTACTGTACGCCTTGATCTCTTTCTCCCCTCTCTCATCAGATGAAATCTTGCAACCAGTGATGCCTGGCCGCACAACAACCTGCCCTGTCTGACCCTATCCGCTCATCCTTTCTCCAGATTATCTCTGGAGAACCTTCTCCCATTCCTCACTTCCCTCATCAACTCATCCCTGACCACTGTCTGCGTCCCCTCTGACTTCAAGATGGCGTTAAAGATGGGCAGAGTCGCTACCCTACTCAAGATACTCAACCTGACGTCAAAACTGCACACTGGTATCCCTTTTTTTATTTTGTCTCTGACCAACCGTCTCGTTATCTCTCTCGGAACAATCTTCTTGACTCTAACCAGTCAGGCTTCAAGGCGGCTCGATCAACTGAGTTCTCTCTTCTGTGTCACAGAGGCTCTCCGCTCTGCCAAAGCTGACTCTCTCTCCTCTGTTCTCATCCTCCTAGATCTATCTGCTGACTTCGAACCATCAAAATTCTCCTCTCCACCCTGGGCGTATCAGGCTCTGCACACTCCTGGATTGCAGGTGTCACAGGAAGGCCAAGAAGATCATCAGGGACCTCTCAATCAACTGGCACACAGCTCGGACACCCATGCATACCCCAGAAGACATGCCACAAGAGGTCTCTTCACAGTCCCCAAGTCCAGAACAGACTATGGGAGGCACACAGTACTACATAGAGCCATGACTACATGGAACTCTATTACTCTATCTATACTCTAGTTTAAACAGACAGCTCGGTGCATTCAATGTGTGAATATTTCTTACAAAAACAAATAATGATTAGGTAAGCCTCTCCTCTACTTTGAGCCACAAGAGACTGACATGCATATAATTAATGTTAGCTCTGTGTGTACATTAAAGGGCCAGCTGTGCTGCCCTGATCTGGGCCAGTTTTTCCACAAAGTCCCTCTTTGTGGCACCTGACCAATTTAGCACCAGATAAATGGAAGGCATCAATCAAATCAAATCAAATGTATTTATATAGCCCTTCGTACATCAGCTGATATCTCAAAGTGCTGTACAGAAACCCAGCCCAAAACCCCCAAACAGCAAGCAATGCAGGTGTAGAAGCACGGTGACTAGGAAAAACTCCCTAGAAAGGCCAAAACCTAGGAAGAAACCTAGAGAGGAACCAGGCTATGGGGGGTGGCCAGTCCTCTTCTGGCTGTGCCGGGTGGAGGTTATAACAGAACATGGCCAAGATGTTCAAATGTTCATAAATGACCAGCATGATCAAGTAATAGGTTTGGGACCGGTGAATTTTTCAGGACTCCATAGCCGCAGGCAGAACAGTTGAAACTGGAGCAGCAGAACGGCCAGTTGGACTGGGGACAGCAAGGAGTCAGCATGCCAGGTAGTCCTGAGGCATGGTCCTAGGGCTCAGGTCCTCCGAGAGAGAGAAAGAAAGAGAGAAAGAGAGAATTAGAGAGAGCATGCTTAAATTCACACAGGACACCGGATAAGACAGGAGAAGTACTCCAGATATAACAAACTGACCCTAATCCCCCGACACATAAACTGCTGCAGCATAAATACTGGAGGCTGAGACAGGAGGGGTCAGGAGACACTGTGGCCCCATCCGATGATACCCCCGGACAGGGCCAAACAGGAAGGATTTAACTCCACCCACTTTGCCAAAGCACAGCTCCCACACCACTAGAGGGATATCTTCAACCACCAACTTACCATCTGAGACAAGGCTGAGTATAGCCCACAAAGATCTCCGCCATGGCACAACCCAAAGGGGGGATGTCAACCCAGAAAGGACGATCACATTAGTAACTCAACCCATTCAAGTGACGCACCCCTCCTAGGGACGGCATGAAAGAGCACCAGTAAGCCAGTGACTCAGCCCCTGTAATAGGGTTAGAGGCAGAGAATCCCAGTGGAAAGAGGGGAACCGGCCGGGCAGAGACAGCAAGGGCGTTTCGTTGTTCCAGAGCCTTTCCGTTCACCTTCACACTCCTGGGCCAGACTACACTCAATCATATGACCCACTGAAGAGATTCAGTAAAGTCTTCAGTAAAGTAAAGTAAAGACTTAAAGGTTGAGACCGAGTTTGCGTCTCTCACGGGGGTAGGCAGACCATTCCATAAAAATGGAGCTCTATAGGAGAAAGCCCTGCCTCCAGCTGTTAGCTTATAAATTCTAGGGACAATTAGGAGGCCTGCGTCTTGTGACCGTAGCGTACATGTAGGTATGTACGGCAGGACCAAATCAGAGAGATAGGTAGGAGCAAGCCCATGTAATGCTTTGTAGGTTAACAGTAAAACCTTGAAATCAGCCCTTGCCTTGACAGGAAGCCAGTGTAGGGAGGCTAGCACTGGAGTAATATGATTACATTTTGGGGTTCTAGTCAATATTCTAGCAGCCGTATTTAGCACTAACTGAAGTTTATTTAGTGCTTTATCCGGGTAGCTGGAAAGTAGAGCATTGCAGTAGTCTAAAGCCTGTTGATGCCAGGAGTTCCTCTAGAGGAACACCTCCCCCCCGTTCAGCTCAAACCGTGGCGCATGGAACGCAAAAATATTCTTAGAAATATTTAACCTCCACACATTAACAAGTCCAATAGCTCAAATGAAAGATAAACACCTTGTTCATCTACCCAGCATGTCAGATTTTTTAAATGTTTTACGGCGAAAACACACCACATATTTATATTAGACCACCACCGAAACCAAGACAAGCGGCAGCCATTTTGTCCCAGAAAATATAAAATTATAAAAGCAGGATTAAAAAATAAATCGCTCACTAACCTTTTGAAAATCTTCATCAGATGACAGTGATAGGACATGTTACACAGTACTTTTTTTTTTTTTCAATAATATGCCATATATATCCATAAATGTCCATTTACAATGTGCTCATGTTCAGAAATTACTCAAAAATGCCCGCAGGAAATCTAGGTAGCTCGGCAAGATAACGTAAATAGACATCATAAACTTTGGCTAAATATACATGTTCTACATATAGTTAGAAAGATACACTGCTTCTTTATGCAACCGCTTTGGTACATTTATTTTTAACGTTACAGAAATCGCACACTATTCAATTTGCTGAGACGGCGCTCAGATATAAGCTACATTTCTCCGTAATGTTGGAGTCAACAGAAACACAGATTTAAGCATAAATATTCCCTTACCTTCGATGGTCTTCGTTCAGAATGTTCTGGAAGGGTTCATACTTACCCAATACATCGTTTGGTTTCAAGTCTTGCGTCTTTGTATTAGCTACAGCTAATAACATCAGCTGAAATGCACCCAAAACGTCCTCTGGTCCGGAAACGTTGCGCATCAAAACTTCAAAATTACATATTATATGTCGACTAAACAGGTCAAACTAAGTGCAGAAGCAAGCTTTATGATGTTTTTAACACACAAAACAAATTTCAATTCAACCGGGCATCGTTTGCTCTTCCCAGGAGTGCTGGAACAAAGGAATGGCTGTGACCAATTCGCGCCCTAACGCACAGGTTTTTTTCTCGCGGCACTTACTCAAATCACTCCCATAGGGCCAATTCTCGCGCGATTTGAACGATTGAACGCTCTACAGAAAGAGGACATCTAGTGGAAGAGATGGAAAGTGTCCCCAGATCCATAAGTGGTCGGGAAGGGTGGGGGCGATGACGTCAAAGTTGCTCCAACTTTCATGACCACAAAAACTAGTTTGGAAGAATGCATGCCCTGTGAGTTCTGCTATACTTACAGACATAATTCCAACGGTTTTAGAAGCTTTAGAGTGTTTTCTATCCAATAATAAAATATATTAGCAATTTTTGAGATTTTTTTTTTCAGTTTACTAGGGGTACCCAATTTCTCCAAAGGGGGCGTAAATCTGCCATGCCCTCAAAAGGCTAACCTAGAAGAAACAAAAGCAAGGATTAATTTTTCAGCATAATTTTTGGACAGAAAGTTTCAGATTTTTGCAATGTTACCTAGATGGAAAAAAGCTGTCCTTGAAACATTCTTGATATGTTCATCAAAAGAGAGATCAGGGTCCAGAGTAACGCAGAGGTCCTTCACAGTTTTATTTGGGAAGACTGTAGAACCGTTATGATTCAACAGAAGATCTCTTTGTTTCTGTACAGCTGTGTGTCATCCGCATAGCAGTGAAAGTTAACAATATGTTTTCAAAGTCATCCCCAAAATAAAATCCAAAATATAGTGAAAACAATAGTGGTCCTAAAACAGAACCTTGAGGAACACCGAAATTTGCAGTTGATTTGTCAGAGGACAAACCATTCACAGAGACAAACTGATATATTTCCGACAGATACGATCTAAACCAGGCCAGAAATTGTCCGTGTAGACCAATTTGGGATTCCAATCTCTCCAAAAAAATGTTGTGATCGATGGTATCAAAAGCAGCACTAAGCTCTTGGAGCATGAGGACAGATGCAGAGCCTCAGTCTGATGCCCTTAAAAGGTTATTTACCACCTTCACAAGTGCAGTCTCAGTGCTGTGATGGTGTCTAAAACCAGACTGAAGCATTTCGTATACATTGTTTGTCTTCAGGAAGGCAGTGAGTTGCTGCACAAAAGCCTTTTCTAAACTTTTTGAGAGTAATGGAAGATTCGATATAGGCCAATATTTTTTAAAAATATTTTCTGGTTCAAGGTTTGGCTTTTTCAAGAGAGGCTTTATTACTGCCACTTTTAGTGAGTTTGGTACACATCCGGTGGATAGAGAGATGTTTATTATGTTCAACAAAGGAGGGCCAAGCACAGGAAGCAGCTCTTTCAGTAGTTTAGTTGGAATAGGGTCCAGTATGCAGCTTGAAGGTTTAGAGGCCATGATTATTTTCATCATTGTGTCAAGAGATATAATACTAAAACACTTGAGTGTCTCCCTTGATCCTAGGTCCTGGCAGAGTTGTGCAGACTCAGGACAACTGAGCTTTGAAGGAATACGCAGATTTAAAGAGGAGTCCGTAATTTGCTTTCTAATAATCATAATCTTTTCCTCAAAGAAGTTAATGAATTTATTTATTTATTTTTATTTTATTTTTTATTACTGCTGAAGTGAAAGACATCCTAACTTGTGTAATGCTGCTTTTTAGTTATCTTTGCGACAGTATTAAAAATACATTTTGGTTGGGGTCTGAGCAGATTCTTTGATGCAATTGCAAACGTAATAAAATGGTGGTCCGATAGTCCAGGATTATGAGGAAAAACATTAAGATCCACAACATTTATTCCATGTGACAAAACTAGGTCCAGAGTATGACTGTGACAGTGAGTGGGTCCAGAGACATGTTGGACAAAACCCACTGAGTCGATTATGGCTCCGAAAGCCTTTTTGAGTGGGTCTGTGGACTTTTCCATGTGAATATTAAAGTCACCAAAATATAAAATATTATCTGCTATGACTACAAGGTCCGATAGAAATTCAGGGAACTGAATGAGGAATGCTGTATATGGCCCAGGAGGCCTGTAAACAGTAGCTATAAAAAGTGATTGAGTAGGCTGCATAGATTTCATGACTAGAAGCTCAAAAGACAAAAACGTATTTTTTTGAATTGAAATTTTCTATCGTAAATGTTAGCAACACCTCCGCCTTTGCGGGATGCACAGAGGATATGGTCACTAGTGTAGCCAGGAGGTGAGGCCTCATTTAACACAGTCAATTCATCAGGCTTAAGCCATGTTTCAGTCAGGCCAATCACATCAAGATTATGATCAGTGATTAGTTCATTGACTATAATTGCCTTTGAAGTAAGGGATCTAACATTAAGTAGCCCTATTTTGAGATGTGAGGTATCATGATCTCTTTCAATAATGACAGGAATGGAGGTGGTCTTTATCCTAGTGAGATTGCTAAGGCGAACACCGCCATGTTTAGTTTTGCCCAACCTAGGTCGAGGCACAGACACGGTCTCAATGGGAATAGCTGAGCTGACTACACTGACTGTGCTAGTGGCAGACTTCACTATGCTGGCAGGCTGGCTAAGAGCCTGCTGCCTGGCCTGCACCCTATTTCATTGTGGAGCTAGAGGAGTTAGAGCCCTGTCTATGTTGTTGGTAGATAAGATGAGAGCACCCCTCCAGCTAGGATGGAGTCCGTCACTCCTCAGCAGGTCAGGCTTGGTCCTGTTTGTGGGTGAGTCCCAGAAAGACGGCCAAATATCTACAAATTCTATCTTTTGGGAGGGGCAGAAAACAGTTTTCAACCAGCGATTGAGTTGTGAGACTCTGCTGTAGAGCTCATCACTCCCCCTAACTGGGAGGGGGACAGAGACAATTAATTGATGCCGACACATCTTTCTAGCTGATTTACACGCTGAAGCTATGTTGCGCTTGGTGACATCTGAACATTTCATCCTAACATCGTTGGTGCCAACGTGGATAACAATATTTCTATACTCTCTACACTCGCCAGTTTTAGCTTTAGCCAGCAACATCTTCAGATTAGCCTTAACGTCGGAAGCCCTTCCCTTTGGTAAACAGTGTATGATCGCTGGATGATTCGTTTTAGTCTAATGGAGTCGCCAATGACTAGGGTTTTCAATTTGTCATAGCTAATGGTGGGACGCTTCGGCGTCTCAGATCCCGTAACGGGAGGAGTAGAGACAAGAGAAGGCTCGGCTTCTTACTCCGACTCGCTGTTTAATGGGAAAAACCGGTTGAAAGTTTCTGTCGGCTGAATGAGCGACACCGGTTGAGCATTCCTACAGCATTTCCCTCCAGAAGCCATGAGAAAGTTGTCCGGCTGCGGGGACTGTGCGAGTGGATTTATACTAACGTTACTATCTGTACTTACTGGTGGCACAGACGCTGTTTCATCCTTTCCTACACTGAAATGACACTTGCCTAACGATTGCGTCTGAAGCTGGGCTTGTAGCACAGCTATCCTCGCCGTAAGGCAATCGTTCTCCTGTATATTATGAGTACAGCGACTGCAATTAGAAGGCATCATGTTAATGTTACTACTTAGCTTCGGCTGTTGGAGGTCCTGACGAACCACGTCCAGATAAAGCGTCCGGAGTGAAAAAGTTGAGCGAGGGAAAAACTAAAAATATAAACGGTAATTAAAAAGTAAAAACCGTAAAGTTGTCAGGTAGCAAAGTAAGGTTGGCTTCAAAACGAACACAACACAATCAATGTTGTTGCTGTAGCAACACTTTTGCAGTTGTCCACAGTCATATATCCTTCCAAAAATCTGTGGTAGCTAAGATTATTTTTTTTAACTGACCAGGTAAGCCTCCATTCTGTCGTGGACAGAAGCATGTGACGTGACAGACCAATCAGGACTCATCTCTCTATATGTCCGGCCCCTCCATTATCTCAGCCAGTCATGGCTAGCCAGGCAGGACTGTATTATCTCCATATATAGCTCAGTGCTCTCTCCTTGGCTAAATCAGGCCTGTCACGTTCTGTTTCATTCAACTATTTTTTATTTGTATTTACTTATTACTTATTTATATTTTATTTGACATGCATTTTGTAGTTAAAGCACTTAAAAGTTCACATGTTTAAAAATGGCATTTATGCAAAAAAAAAAAAAAATGCCTAGGATCCTGTAACCAGTCATAATTTGACTAAGAATGCAGAAGAAAAGTCCTTCGTTTTATCTGGTACTACTTAATCTAAAATCCATTGATGTTATTTATGCCCATACTGATATTTGAGTGTACACTACCTGCTGTTTCTGCAACATCAAAAGGAATGCTATTGAAGACCCCGCACAACAAACAGAGGCTACTGCACGTCAAAACCCACTGACCGCTGTATCTAGGCCCCAACACGGCACAATCGGAGACATCTGTGTTTGCTTTAGATCTTCAGTCAATTGAGACGTTTGTTCAACTGCAACATACACTGGATATCAAACCTTGTGCCATCACAGATGACCAGCCACTCGCTAACGTAGACAATGATAAAAGCAAACTTGCTTCATCTGGAAACGATCTGTCTCTAACTTCCAGGCCTCCTTCATGCTATTTGTTGATAATCAGTAACACGTGCCTGTCCCACTCTGTTTGATTAGAACCAGAGACAACGTTCCCATTCATTCTGCATCCAAAACATAGTGCTGAATGCCTGATAGGTTCCAATGATAACAGGGTATTTATTGTATGATAGTTTGTGTGTGTGTGTGTGTGTGTGTATTGGTGTGTGTGCGTGTTTGCGTGCGTGCATGTGTGTTTCTGTGTGTGTGTGTGTGTGTCTGTGTTCAAGCTAGCCAGGGGGTAACGTGGGTGGCGACCATGTGGCACTGTTTTCTCTCCCAGGATGAAGCAGCTCAGATACCCATCTCTACCTATTCATGCATCCCTCTGTTAGAGCCTGAGTCCTCTCAGACAACCAGTAGGGTGTTAGAGCCTGAGTCCTCTCAGACAACCAGTAGGGTGTTAGAGCCTGAGTCCTCTCAGACAATCAGTAGGGTGTTAGAGCCTGAGTCCTCTCAGACAACCAGTAGGGCATTCGAGTCTGAGTCCTCTCAGACAATCAGTAGGGCATTAGAGCCTGAGTCCTCTCAGACAACCAGTAGGGCATTAGAGCCCGAGTCCTCTCATACAACCAGAAGGTCATTAGAGTCTGAGTCAATACATATTGTTTGTTTGAATCAATCAGCGCAAAGCATGGTAACGAGCAGTGAACTCACAATAAACATGTGGTCAAATGAATTTAAATAACCCCAAAAATGCATGAGTCTTTAGATCTATTTAATCAATAGACTGAAGTATTCAGGGTGAACGTTTTACACTTGACAACAGTTTACACAAAACCAGAAACTAGCTTGTATAACAAGTCAATATCATATTGCTGTGTGTGAGGTTTGAAAAGGTTCCCGGAATGATTTGGAAAATGACTGACATTTTACGGTAAACAAATCAAGGCATAACTTTTGTTGGGAGACAAGGTTATTCAAATTATTGGCATGGATTTTGCTCACTTTACGTGGTACAGATTGCTTCGATTGGAGGAGGGAAAACATTACCAACATTTCCCCTGACAATTAACAGAGCTGAGCTTTACATTGAAGTGCAAAAATGTATGATTTGAACCAAGAGGTTGTGTGTTCAAATCCCAAATGAGGCCGTGTTAAATAATAATTACTCTATGAAACAGAAAAGGCCCCTCAGGAGACTGAAAATAATTGTCATGGGTCCTCAGTTCCTCAAAAGGTTCTACAGCTGCACCATCGAGAGCATCCTGACGGGTTGCATCTCTGCCTGGTATGGCAACTGCTCGCCCTCCGACCGCAAGGCACTACGAAGGGTAGTGCACACAGCCCAGTACATTACTGGGGCCGAGCTTCCTGTCATCCACTATACCAGGCGGTGTCAAAGGAAGGCCCTAGAAATGGTCATATATTCCAGCCACCCAAGTCACAGACCGTTCTCTCTGCTACCAAATGGCAAATGGTACCGGAATGCCAAGTCAATGTCCAAAATGCTTGTCAACAGCTTCTACCACCAAGCCATAAGACTCCTGATCAGCTAATCTAACGGCTACCCAGACCCCTCTTTCACACTGCTGCCACTCTCTGTTTATTATCTATGCATAGTCACTTTAACTCTACCTACATGTACATACATATTACCTCAATTACCTCTAGTAACCGGTGCCCTCGCACATTGACTCTGTACCGAAACCTCCTGTTTGTATCCTCGCTTGTTATTTTACTGCTGCTGTTTATTTACTTTTAAGTTGTATTTTCTATTTTTAACTTAACACTTTCAGAAAATAATATTAAAACTTCTTAAAGCATTGTTGGTTAAGGGCTTGTAAGTAATCATTTCACTGTAAGGTCTACACGTGTTTGATTCGGCGCACGTGACAAATACAATTTGATATTATTTTATTTGTATTTTATTTTTATTTGAATATACATATAAAATGTAAAGTTCGACAAATTGTGTCAAATATGTAAATTGAAAAACATCTATGTTAGAAGCAGTGTGTGTGGGTGTGTCCTTAGCATTGCCATAAGACAAAGAGTAGTGAATGGATCAGTGGTTCACCAATGAGGGGCCTTGATTGAGGAGGGGGTGGGCACATTTATTTTAGACCATCAGGTGACGTCCCCAGGACAAACCGGGAGCTAGACAACATCTTCCAGGGAACCATGACACAACGTTCCAAGAATATCCTAAAACTGTCCATTGGTGACGTCCAATGGGACAATCCAGGAACTGGATAAAACCTCCAGGGGACCACGAAACAACGTCCTGATGACCATTTTGTGACGTCCTGGGACTCATTACTGTTAGCAGGGCACATCACAAGCAGGAACGGTAGGAGGAAGGTGGGATTTCTCCATGACCTTTACCCAGGCAGATTTAATATGCATACGTTTTTATGTGTGTGTTTGTTCTCTGAATGAGAAGAACTCCCTGGTTCAATTATTTTATTTCGCTCTGTATCTGTCGGAGATAAGAAGAGGTTTGTTTTCTCTTCTTCCCCAAAGCACACTGGTAACTGTTGTTATACGCTGAGCTTTTATTTGCTTCCAAGGATACATTTTATTACTACATTTTTTGTGGTCCTGAAATATCTAGTTTCAGTTGCTGATGGCGGTTCGAAAGACAACGGGAATAGCAAGGCGAGAAGGAGGAGTAGAGGAGAGGAGGTGTGGAGGAGGAGCGGAGGGAAGGAGCAGAGGAGCGGAGTTGTGGAGGAGGAGAGGAGCAGAGGAGCAGAGGAGCGGAGGAGCGGAGGAGTGGAGGAGCGGAGGAGTGGAGGAGTGGAGGGAAGGAGCAGAGGAGCAGAGGAGTGGAAGGAAGGAGCAGAGGAGCAGAGGAGCGGAGGAGTGGAGGTGCGGAGGAGTGGAGGAGGAGTGGAGGGAAGGAGCAGAGGAGTGGAGGAGTGGACGAGCAGAGGAGTGGAGGAGGAGTGGAGGGAAGGAGCAGAGGAGCAGAGGAGTGGAGGGAAGGAGCAGAGGAGCAGAGGAGTGGAGGAGTGGAGGGAAGGAGCAGAGGAGCAGAGGAGTGGAGGTGCGGAGGAGGAGTGGAGGGAAGGAGCAGAGGAGTGGAGGAGTGGACGAGCGAAGGAGTGGAGGAGGAGTGGAGGGAAGGAGCAGAGGAGTGGAGGAGGAGTGGAAGAGGAGTGGAGGAGTGGAGGAGTGGTGTGGAGCAGAGGAGGAGTGGAGGTGTGAAGGAGGAGTGGAGGAGTGGAGGAGGAGTGGAGGGAAGGAGCAGAGGAGTAGAGGAGCGGAGGAGGAGCAGAGGAGGAGTGGAGGAGTGGAGGGGAAGGAGCAGAGGAGTGGAGGAGGAGTGGAGGACTGGAGGGGAAGGAGCAGAGGAGCGGAGGAGGAGTGGAGGAGTGGAGGGGAAGTGGAGGAGGAGCGGAGGAGTGGAGGAGCGTAGGAGGAGCGGAGGAGTGGAGGAGTGGAGGGAAGGAGTGGAGGGGAGGAGTGGGGGAGGAGTAGAGGAGAGGAGTGGAGGAGGAGTGGAGGAGGATCGGAGGAGTGGCGGAGGAGTGGAGGAGCGGAGGAGTGGTGGAGGAGTGGAGGGAAGGAGCAGAGGAGTGGAGGGGAGGAGCGGGGGAGGAGTAGAGGAGAGGAGTGGATGAGGAGCGGAGGAGGAGTGGAAGAGGAGTGGAGGAACGGAAGGAAGGAGCAGAGGAGCGGAGGAGTGGAGGAGGAGTGAAGGAGGAGGAGGAGTGGAGGAGGAGTGGAGGGATGGATCAGGGGAGCGGAGGATGAGTGGAGGAGCAGAGGGAAAGAGCAGAGGAGTGGAGGAGGAGTGGAGGAGTGGAGGAGGGGTGGAGGAGGAGTGGAGGAGTGGAGGGAATGAGCAGAGAGGAGGAGTGGAGGAGGAGTGGAGGAGTAGAGGAGCGGAGGAGGAGCGGAGGAGGAGTGGAGGAGTGGTGGGGAAGGAGCAGAGGAGCGGAGGAGGAGTGGAGGAGTGGAGGAGGAGCGGAGGAGTGGAGGGAAGGAGCAGAGGAGTGGAGGAGCAGGGAAGGAGTGGAGGGGAGGAGCGGGGTAGGAGTAGAGGAGAGGAGTGGAGGAGGAGCGGAGGAGTGGAGGAGTGGTGGAGGAGTGGAGGAGTGGAGGAGCGGGGAAGAGTAGAGGAGAGGAGTGGAGGAGGAGTGGAGGAGCGGGGAAGGAGGGGAGGGGAGGAGCGGGGGAAGAGTAGAGGAGAGGAGTGGAGGAGTAGTGGAGGAGGAGCGGAGGAGGAGTGGAGGAGCGGAGGAGTGGAGGGAATTGATCGGAGGAGCGGAGAAGGAGTGGAGGAGTGGAGGAGGAGCGAAGGAGGAGTGGAGGAGCGGAGGAGTGGAGGGAATTGATCGGAGGAGCGGAGAAGGAGTGGAGGAGTGGAGGAGCGGGGAAGGAGTGGAGGGGAGGAGCGGGGGAGGAGTAGAGGAGAGGAGTGGCGGAGTAGAGGAGAGGAGTGGAGGAGGAGCGGAGGAGGTGTTGGAAGAGGAGTGGAGGAACGGAAGGAAGGAGCAGAGGAGCGGAGGAGTGGAGGAGGAGTGGTGGAGGAGGAGGAGGAGTGGCGGGATGGATCAGGGGAGCGGAGGAGGAGTGGAGGAGTGGAGGAGGAGTGGAGGAGTGGAGGGAATGAGCAGAGAGGAGGAGCAGAGGAGGAGTGGAGGAGGAGTGGAGGAGTAGAGGAGCGGAGGAGGAGCGGAGGAGGAGTGGAGGAGTGGAGGAGGAGTGGAGGATTGGAGGAGGAGTGGAGGAGTGGAGGGAAGGAGCAGAGGAGTGGAGAAGGAGCGGAGGAGTGGAGGAGCGGAGGAGGAGTGGAGGAGGTGAGGGAAGGAGCAGAGGAGCGGAGGAGGAGTGGAGGAGTGGAGGAGGAGCGGAGGAGTGGAGGGAAGGAGCAGAGGAGTGGAGGAGCAGGGAAGGAGTTGAGGGGAGGAGCAGTGGAGGAGGAGAGGAGTGGAGGAGGAGTGGAGGAGTGGAGGAGGGGCGGAGGAGTGGAGGAGTGGTGGAGGAGTGGAGGGAAGGAGCAGAGTAGTGGAGGAGCGGGGAAGGAGGGGAGGGGAGGAGTGGAGGAGTAGTGGAGGAGGAGCGGAGGAGGAGTGGAGGAGCGGAGGAGCGGAGGAGTGGAGGGAAGGATCAGAGGAGGGGAGGAGGAGTGGAGGAGGATTTGAGGAGGAGCGGAGGAGGAGTGGAGGGAAGGAGCAGAGGAGTTGAGGAGCTGAGGAGGAGTGGAGGAGGTGAGGGAAGGAGCAGAGGAGTGGAGAAGGAGAGGAAGAGTGGAGGAGCGGAGGAAGAGTGGAGGAGGTGAGGGAAGGAGCAGAGGAGTGGAGGAGGAGCGGAGGAGCAGCAGAGGAGTGGAGGAGGAGTGGAAGGAAGGAGCAGAGGAGTGGAGGAGGAGCGGAGGAGGAGCGGAGGAGTGGAGGAGGAGTGGAGGGAAGGAGCAGAGGAGTGGAGGAGCTGAGGAGGAGTGGATGAGCGGAGGGAAGAATCAGAGGAGTGGAGGACAGGAGGAGTGGAGCAGTGGAGGAGGAGTGGAGGAGCGAAGGAGCAGAGGAGTGGAGGAGGAGTGGAGTAGGTGTGGAGGAGTGGAGGAGTGGAGGAGGAGTGGAGGGAAGGAGCAGAGGAGTGGAGGGAAGGAGCAGAGGAGTGGAGGGAAGGAGCAGAGGAGTGGAGGGAAGGAGCAGAGTAGTGGAGGAGGAGTTGAGGAGGAGTGGATGAGCGGAGGAGTGTTGGAGGAGGAGAGGAGGGGGGCGGAGGAGGAGCGGAGAAGGAGTGGAGGGAAGGAGCAGAGGAGTGGAGGGAAGGAGCATAGGAGTGGAGGAGCGGAGGAGTGGAGAAGTGGAGGAGGGGTGGAGGAGTGGAGGGAAAGCGGGAGGAGAAGTGGAGGAGTGGAGGGAAAGCGCGAAGGAGGGCTCAATGTGCTGGGTGTCTATCTGAACCCTTTGCTTCAGAGCCAATTAGGACAGTCCAAGAGGAGAGGGGAGATAAGATACTGTGTGTGTGTGTGTGTGTGTGTGTGTGTGTGTGTGTGTGTGTGTGTGTGCCAGTATGTGTGCTTCATTAACTTTCTCTGTACCGTGCTGTAAAGGTCAAGTCAAGAGCAAGTTTCAGCTCAATTGGAACAGGGCACCAGATATAACTTGGATCTGTCTGACTAGAGACAAACACAGGATTATACAGGATGGGAAATATGTTGGAAGAAAGGAAGCAGGTGAAAATATTTCTTGGAATGACAGAATGGATCGTGAATAACAGATGGGATGGTGGATAACAGTTGGGATAGTGAATAACAGATGGGATAGAGAATAACATGTGAATAACAGATGGGATAGTGAATAACAGATGGGATAGTGAATAACAGATGGGATAGTGAATGACAGATGGGATAGTGAATGACAGATGGGATAGTGAATAACAGATGAATAACAGATGGGATAGTGAATAACAGGTGAATAACAGATGGGATAGAGAATAACAGATGAATAACAGATGGGATAGTGAATAACAGATGGGATAATGAATAACAGATGAATAACAGATGGGATAGTGAATGACAGATGAATAACAGATGGGATAGTGAATAACAGATGGGATAGTGAATAACAGATGGGATAATGAATAACAGATGAATAACAGATGGGATAGTGAATAACAGATGGGATAGTGAATAACAGATGGGATAGTGAATGACAGAAGGGATAATGAATGACAGATGGGATAGTGAAAAACAGATGAATAACAGATGGGATAGTGAATAACAGATGAATAACAGATGGGATAGTGAATAACAGATGGGTTAAATGAATAACAGATGAATAACAGATGGGATAGTGAATGACAGATGGGATAGTGAATAACAGTTGAATAACAGATGGGATAGTGAATGACAGATGGGATAGTGAATAACAGATGGGATTGTGAATAACAGATGAACAACAGATGGGATAGTGAATGACAGATGGGATAGTGAATAACAGATGAATAACAGATGGGATAGTGAATGACAGATGAATAACAGATGGGATAGTGAATGACAGATGGGATAGTGAATAACAGATGAATAACAGATGGGATAGTGAATGACAGATGGGATAGTGAATAACAGCTGAATAACAGATGGGATAGTGAATGACAGATGGGATAATGAATGACAGATGGGATAGTGAATAACAGATGAATAACAGATGGGATAGTGAATAACAGATGAATAACAGATGGGATAGTGAATAACAGATGAATAACAGATGGGATAGTGAATAACAGATGAATAACAGATGGGATAGAGAATAACAGATGGGATAGTGAATAACAGATGGGATAGTGAATAACAGATGAATAACAGATGGGATAGTGAATAACAGATGAATAACATATGGGATAGTGAATAACAGATGAGATAGTAAATAACAGATGAATAACAGATGGGATAGTGAATAACAGATGAATAACAGATGGGATAGTGAATAACAGATGAATAACAGATGGGATAGAGAATAACAGATGGGATAGTGAATGACAGATGGGATAGTGAATAACAGATGAATAACAGATGGGATAGTGAATAACAGATGAATAACAGATGGGATAGTGAATGACAGATGGGATAGTGAATAACAGCTGAATAACAGATGGGATAGTGAATGACAGATGGGATAATGAATGACAGATGGGATAGTGAATAACAGATGGGATAGTGAATGACAGATGGGATAGTGAATGACAGATGGGATAATGAATGACAGATGGGATAGTGAATAACAGATGGGATAGTGAATGACAGTTGGGATAGTGAATGACAGATGGGCTAGTGAATGACAGATGGGATAGTGAATGACAGATGGGATAGTGAATAACAGATGAATAACAGATGGGATAGTGAATAACAGATGGGATAGTGAATAACAGATGGGATAGAGAATAACAGATGAATAACAGATGGGATAGTGAATGACAGATGGGATAGTGAATGACAGATGGGATAATGAATGACAGATGGGATAGTGAATGACAGATGGGATAGTGAATAACAGATGGGATAGTGAATAACAGATGGGATAGTGAATAACAGATGGGATAGTGAATGACAGATGGGATAGTGAATGACAGATGGGATAGTGAATGACAGATGGGATAGTGAATAACAGATGGAATAGTGAATAACAGATGGAATAGTGAATAACAGATGGGATAGTGAATAACAGATGGGATAGTGAATAACAGATGGGATAGTGAATGACAGATGAATAACAGATGGAATAGTGAATAACAGATGGGATAATTAATGACAGATGGGATATTGAATAACAGATGGGATAGTGAATGACAGATGGGATAGTGAATAACAGATGGGATAGTGAATGACAGATGGGATAGTGAATAACAGATGGGAGGGTGAATGGCAGCTTGAATGGTGAATCCTCGGTTTGATGTTGCGATGTACAGATACTTCCCCATTTGATATCATCTAAGCCAATGGGAGCAGAGTCCTGGATAAATATAAATCATGCCAGAATTCTCCATGTTATCTTTTATGACTCCAGAATCCTGTTGAATTCACATCATTTTTCGTATAAACGGCCCACCACTCACTCACTCACTCACTCTCTCACTCTCTCACTCACTCACTCACTCTCTCACTCACTCACTCACTCTCTCACCCTCTCACTCTCTCACTCACTCTCTCACTCACTCACTCACTCACTCACTCACTCACTCTCTCACTCTCTCACTCTCTCACTCACTCTCTCACTCACTCACTCACTCACCCCCTCACTCACTCACTCACTCACTCACTCACTCTCTCACTCACTCTCTCACTCTCTCACTCACTCAGTCACTCACCCACTCACTCACTCACTAACTCACTCACTGTTTTCGCCATGTGAAAGACACATTTGTCCAACAAGTTGCTCATTTAATGTAGTTATTTCAACAGTCTGCTATGGAATAAACATTTACACACTTTATTTAATAGGTTATGGGAACGCTAACAGGAGTTTTGTACCACGCTCTGCATACGGGCCGCCCCCAGGTGGTGAGGGTAGGCAACAACATTTCCACCCCGCTGATCCTCAACACTGGGGCCCAACAAGGGTGCGTTCTGAGCCCTCTCCTGTACTCCCTGTTCACCCACGACTGCGTGGCCACGCACGCCTCCAACTCAATCATCAAGTTTGCGGACGACACAACAGTGGTAGGCTTGATTACCAACAACGATGAGACGGCCTACAGCACATATGTCAGAGTCAAGGCCCGCGGGCCACATCCGGCCCGCAAGAAGGTTTTTTACGGCCCCTGGGATGATCTTGATTTATTATTAGAACCGGCCCGCAGCAAGCCGGCAGCCCGCAGATCTTTTACACGCACCAATACTACATTTCCCACAATGCAAAGGTGACGCACCGAGCAGTAGGCTGCTTCATTTCAATATTTATTGGCACAGCAGTCGTCAGCATCACAGTAAAATTAACTTTCAGATACCCATCAAAAATGGCAAAACGGAAGGTGGATACTGAGAACCGGGGGTTTCAAACAAGGTGGGAGTCGGAGTATATGTTCACGAAGGTAGCTGGAAAACCTGTGTGTCTTCTGTGTGGAGAAAGTGTGGCGGTACTGAAAGAGTATAATCTGAGACGACATTATGAAACGAAACACGCGGACAAAAACAAGAATATGGACATGGAACAAAGGCTACAAAAGGCAGAGGAATTAAAACGAGGCCTCAAATCTCGACAGGCTCTGTTCAAAAAAGCCAAATCACAAGGCCAGGCTGCTGTCAAGGCCAGTTTTATTTTGGCAGAAGAGATCGCTAAATCAGCCCGGCCATTTACGGAGGGGGATTTCATCAAAAACTGCATGATTAAAGTTTGTGACGAAGTTTGCCCAGAAAAAAGGCAACTCTTTTTAAATGTGAGTCTGAGCAGAAACACCATTGCCGAGAGAGTAGACCAGTTGTCCATCAATCTAAAAGAGCAGCTTGTGAAAAAGGGAAAAGATTTTATTGCATATTCCTTGGCTGTGGATGAGAGCACCGACATTTCTGACATTGCCCAGTTGTCAATTTTCATCCGCGGAGTGGACTCCAGCCTAAGCGTGACAGAGGAGTTTTTGGCTTTACGTCCTATGCATGGCACAACTACGGGGCATGATTTGTATGAAGAGGTGTCAAGATGTGTAAATGAGATGGAGCTGCCTTGGGAAAAACTTGTGGGTTTGACAACCGACGGAGCACCTGCGATGTGTGGACACAGGAGCGGACTGGTGGCGAAGATACGGGAAAAGATGCAAGAGGAAAACGCGACAGGTGAGCTGACAGCTTATCATTGTATCATACACCAGGAAGCGTTGTGCGGTAAAGCCTTGAAAATGGAGCATGTAATGAGCATCATCACGCGCACAGTTAACTTTATCAGAGCCAAAGGTTTGAATCACCGCCAGTTCAAGGCATTTCTGACGGAGTTAGAAACGGAGCATGGTGATTTGCCTTATCACACAGAGGTGCGATGGCTAAGCCAGGGAAAGGTGCTTCAAAGATGTTTCGAGCTTCGTGAGGAGATTTGTCTATTCTTGGACAGCAAAGGGAAAGACACAACACAACTCCGAGACGAAATGTTTCTGTGTGAAATGGCTTTTCTGTGTGACATTACGAGTCATCTGAATGCAATAAACTTGCAGCTGCAGGGTCGGGATCGTGTCATCTCTGATATGTACAGTACAGTGAAGGCATTTAAAACCAAACTGACTCTGTGGGAGACGCAGATGCGGAAAGAAAATTTGAGCCACTTTCCCAGCTGCCAGACCATGAAAGAGAAGCTCTCTACCAGTGCGTTCCCGAGCACACAGTTGGCTGATAAAATAGGTATGCTTACCACTGACTTTCGACGCCGATTTGCTGACTTTGAAGCACAAAAAAGCAGGTTGGAACTGCTCGGTAACCCATTTGCTGTTGACGTGGAAAGCTCACCACCAAACCTCCAAATGGAGTTGATTGACCTCCAATGCAATGATGCACTGAGGGAAAAATATGCGGCAGTGGGTGCTGCGGAGTTTGCCCGTTTCCTCCCCGGCACAATGCCCCAGCTGCGCATCCAGGCTGCTCAAACGTTGTCTATGTTTGGCAGCACATACCTGTGTGAACAACTGTTTTCTTTGATGAACCTGAACAAAACATCACACAGAAGTCGACTTACTGCTGAACACCTCCACTCAATTCTGAGGATTTCTTCAGCTCAGAGCCTTACCCCGAACATTGATGAACTTGTGGAAAAGATAGGACACCACCAAGTATCACCCTCAACCTCAAACAAGTGAACATTACTGTGCAATCACATATTTAGAGTTTTTACTCAGTTCAAGTTTAAAAGTTAAAATTTAATATTTGTTTTCACTGCATGTTACTTCTCCTTAAACAAAGTGTTGTTTTTGATTAATAGATTTTTGCACTTTATTTTTTTGTATTTCAATCCAATTATATTTTAAAAATATTTCAGTTGAGTGGATGATAGAAAATTGCTATTATTGTTTTTTCTTTGAAGTAAATTTAGCCCACTTTTGCTAAAATAGAAAATATAGTCTACTGATGGTGCCTTGAATACCGGTTTCTTTCATTTAATGTTCATGTTATGGGGATATTTATATAAAGGAAATTTGTCTTTTGTGTCTGTTGAAAATTAAAGATTACTGACAGAGCCATAAGAAAATATTGCTTTATTTATCTGATCATATTGTAATATATTTGTTAGGTTTTCAGTAGGTTCAATTAGGTTCACTAGACTATATGCGTCATTTAAAAATTTTTCAATGAACATTCGAACAGTCCGGCCCTCGTCTTGTAGCTGATTTTTTTATTTGGCCCTCCGTCCATTTGACTTTGACACCCCTGGCCTACAGGGAGGAGGTGAGGGCCCTCGGAGCGTGGTGTCAGGAAAATAACCTCACACTCAACGTCAACAAAACTAAGGAGATGATTGTGGACTTCAGGAAACAGCAGAGGGAACACCCCCCTATCCACATTGATGGAACAGTAGTGGAGAGGGTAGCAAGTTTTAAGTTCCTCTGCGTACACATCACAGACAAACTGAATTGGTCCACCCACACAGACAGCATCGTGAAGAAGGCGCAGCAGCGCCTCTTCAACCTCAGGAGGCTGAAGAAATTCGGCTTGTCACCAAAAGCACTCACAAACTTCTACAGATGCACAATCGAGAGCATCCTGTCGGGCTGTATCACCGCCTGGTACGGCAACTGCTCCGCCCACAACCGTAAGTCTCTCCAGACGGTAGTGAGGTCTGCACAACGCATCACCGGGGGCAAACTACCTGCCCTCCAGGACACCTACACCACCCGATGTCACAGGAAGGCCATAAACATCATCAAGGACAACAACCACCCAAGCCACTGCCTGTTCACCCCAC
The DNA here is from genome assembly GCF_013265735.2 of Oncorhynchus mykiss. NCBI lineage: Eukaryota > Metazoa > Chordata > Actinopteri > Salmoniformes > Salmonidae > Oncorhynchus > Oncorhynchus mykiss. Next base: position 79,549,773 of record NC_048567.1, on the reverse strand, counting down.
TATCATCCAGAAGGCGAGGTCAGTACAGGTACATCAAAGCTGGGACCGAGAGACTGAAAAACAGCTTCTATCTCAAGGCCATCAGACTGTTAAACAGCCACCACTAACATTGAGTGGCTGCTGCCAACACACTGACTCAACTCCAGCCACTTTAATAATGGGAATTGATGGGAAATGATGTAAATAATATCACTAGCCACTTTAAACAATGCTAGCTAAATTTACATACCCTACATTATTCATCTCATATGTTATGTATATACTGTACTCTATATCATCTACTGCATCTTTATGTAATACATGTATCACTAGCCACTTTAACTATGCCACGTTGTTTACATACTCATCTCATATGTATATACTGCACTCAATACCATCTACTGTATCTTGCCTATGCCGCTCTGTACCATCACTCATTCATATATCTTTATGTACATATTCTTTATCCCCTTACACTTGTGTCTATAAGGTAGTAGTTTTGGAATTGTTAGCTAGATTACTCGTTGGTTATTACTGCATTGTCGGAACTAGAAGCACAAGCATTTCGCTACACTCGCATTAACATCTGCTAACCATGTGTATGTGACAAATACAATTTGATTTGATTTAGTATGCTCACATTTCCACCATTGACTGTACACGCACAACACACATACCTACACACCCACACAAACACACCCACACAAACACACCCACACAAACACACACACACACACAAACATAAACATACACACACACAGGCACACACAACTGCACACGCACACACATAAACACACCCACACAAACACACACTCCCACACACACACACACACAAACACACATACGCAGGCACAAGCACCTGCAAACACACACATAAACACACACACACACACACACACACACACACACATAAACATACACACACATAGGCACACACACCTGCACACACACACATAAACACACACACACACACACACCTGCACACACACAAACACCTGCACACACACACACATAAACACACACAAAATACACAAACACACACACATACCCACCCCCACACACAGAAACACACACACACACACATACACACATAAACATACACACCCACAGGCACACACACCTGCTCACACACACATAAACACACACACACACACACACAGGCACACACACCTGCACACTCACACACATAAACACACACACACATTGTTACTCATTGTACACTATCAGAATTCCACGGCAGTTGAATTGCATTCGCCTGTATATTCGTTAGGCATGGTAAAGCACAGCGATGCTCTCGAGGTGGAAGAAAACCATGGTGTGATTGCCAGCTGACCAACTTCTGATGGGTGGCTGAGAGAGAATTAAAAAAAAAAAAAATGACGTTGCCCGCATCTGGAGGGATTACTCCCTCAACCCTCTCTTTGTCTTTTGCACCTCCTCCTCTCCCATCTCCTGAACGTGGACTGTACTCTCTCTCTGTTGCTTCGAGATCTGAGCTCTGTGACTTGGAAAATTAGGAGATACGATGATGATGATGATGTTTTCCTCTGGTACTTATTCATGGAGTTTAAAAAAAAAAAAGTCAATTAAAAAGGAGGTTCTGTTTCATCTTCCTCTCCTCGCCCTTTGGAAGATACCGGCATTATTTCACCTGACGTGCCTTCCTGCTATTAACTGCTAATGACATGCATTTGAAATCTCTCTCTTCCTAATTCCAGTAAATTAATTACAACATCCTGCATACAGTCTTTTTTTCTCTTTGTGCTGTGGTACTCCCTCTAAAGCAGCCATCTGGTTTTTCTTCCACGCTCTCTGACGTCACGTGTCGGAAAATGCTTTGGAGACAAAAGGCTCAGTGGATGTTGGTTCCACTTTGGTTCCAGCCCCCCCACCCACCCCCCCCCATCCCCCTTGCCCCCCTGTAAGTGTTCCCTCTCAAGGCTCACGAAGTGCATCTCAATTTTTCCAGCTGAAAATAATAGGCTTTAACAGGAACCTGTGGAGATGGAGCCTGTACCTTTCCCTTAGACACAGGGTTTTAATTGTCTGAGACCGTCTGCGTCTCAGTGCTACAATTTCTACTGGTTATTACTCACCAGCACAAAGCCACGTGCTTTACAGGTACAGCATTGAAATTGATTTGTGGACACTAAAAACAGCACGAATACTGTGTATAATACTCTGTATAATACTGTGTATAATACTGTGTATAATACTGTGTATAATACTGTGTATAATACTGCGTTTTCTGCTAGTAAGAATGAATGGCCCAAATGAAGCTTTCAGGTTCAGTTGTTGTGAAATCGGTGAAAGAATTCCTTTGCATTTTGCGTATAAATTGGTATTAGTCACAAATGATGTCAGCTGAATTTCCTGCGTGAATATGGTAACTCACTGTGTTGCCGTGGAATTTACCAATGGGGGAAAAAATCTAACAATTGTTTGTTTGCCTTAAAATAACCACATTTTCCAGATGTCTATTTTGGCGGTGAGTCTACATTTGACAAGAGGTGTGTCACGTTCTGACCTTAGTTCCTTTGTGATGTCTTTGTTTTAGTATGGTCAGAGCGTGTCCTGGAAATGTCCTGTATTTACCAAATCATGAGAGCAAACCACACACAAGTCAGAGTTAGTTATCACAAAGTCCATCTTTAATTATATGAGCTCCATCACAACCCTGTGACTCTCAGATCAATTCAGTGTCTATAAATGAATTCACTGAGTCCCTTACACATTGCAACTGAGATCCTTTATAGCAAAGACACACATAGCCAGACAGCATAGGCATAATTTATCATTCAGCTTTGTCTCCTAAACTGTGTTATTTTCTCAAACTCAGAACCATAAACAAATCCTCCATATCAACAGGCATATATCAAATCCATCCTATCTTGACAAGATCACAGAGACACACTGACTGGCACACAGACATTGTGGAGCCAAGAGATACACGCTTGACCTCTCCCCTCTCTCCGGCCCAAGTAACTTAGTCTTGACAGAGAACAGATAACTGCAACCCGGCCACAGTATTATACAAAAATAAACATTCTGATGAGAAGTAACTTACAAACATATGATGAATATAAAACATCTTACCTATGTTACCAACCAATTCTGATTATTCCCCAACAGGCGTGAGTTGGGGTGGGCAGTCTATGTTCTTTTTTCTATGGTTTGTTATTTCTTTGTTTGGCCTGGTATGGGTTCTCAATCAGAGGCAGCTGTCAATCGTTGTCCCTGATTGAGAATCATACTTAGGCAGCCTGTTTTCACCCTTGAGTTGTGGGTGATTGTTTTCTGTTGAGTGTTTGTATTCTGCACCAGACAGAACTGTTTCGGTTTTGTTCGTTCACTTTGTTGTTTTTTTGTTCAGTGTTCTATTGCTTTATTAAAAAAATGTGTGTCACGTTCTGACCTTTATTTCCTTTGTTTTGTCTTTATTTAGTATGGTCAGTGAGTTGGGGTGGGCAGTCTATGTTTTGTGTTTCTATGTTTGGTTTCTGTTTCGGTGCCTAAGTATGGTTCTCGATCAAAGGCAGGTGTCGTTAGTTGTCTCTGATTGAGAATCATACTTAGGTAGCCTGGGTTTCACTGTTGGTTTGTGGGTGTTTGTTTCCTGTGTCAGTGTTTGTGCCACACGGGACTGTTTCGGTTTGGTTTATTTCACGTTATCGTTTATTGTTTTGTACTTCATATTGTTCAGGCTTTTCATGGACACTTACCACGCTGTGCATTGGTCCGATCCTTGCTACACCTCTTCAGACGAAGAGGAGGAAATCTGACGTTACAATATGGACATTTACCACGCTGCATATTGGTCTGATCCTTGCTACTTTTCCTCAGACGAAGAGGAGGAGCCGTTACAATATGGACACTTACGACGCTGTGCATTGGTCCTCGCCTTCTTCCAACGGCCGTTACGAACATGAGCGTCACAACTGCAATGGAGACCATCAACATGCTATTTTGTCTTTAAATGTAAATGAAGTTGTATTAAAATTAAGAAAATAAAGTTTCTCACTATATATGTTCCCAACAACGTAATGGTCAAATTTAATAACTAACGCTTCGGCAACACAAAAAAGCCTCGTTCACTATTGTAAATAGTGACAACAACCAAAAACCAAGCTATGAATACACCTTACCTTCGAGACTGTATCACTGAAACAAATCTGTATGCTCCGACTGACTCTAGCGAATCAGAAGAGCCCATCATCACTATATTTACTGTCCTGTTGGTTATGACTGTTTATAAAACGAGTGGGTCTAATCCTGAATGCTGATTGGTTAAAAGCGCATTCCAGACTGTATGACTGACCGGTGGAGGGGTCTATCTCGGGTCACAACTTGCAGACTTGCAGACTTGTTTTTGAGTTGCTGTGCGTTTTGTTGCCAACCTGTTTTGCTACCTGACAAATTTACGGTTTTTACTTTTTAATTACCGTTTATATTTTTGTTTTTTCCTCCTCAACTTTTTCACTCCGGACGCTTTATCTGGACACGGTTCGTCAGGACCTCCAACAGCCGAAGCTAAGTAGTAACATTAACATGATGCTTTATCTGGACACGGTTCGTCAGGACCTCCAACAGCCGAAGCTAAGTAGTAACATTAACATGATGCTTTATCTGGACACGGTTCGTCAGGACCTCCAACAGCCGAAGCTAAGTAGTAACATTAACATGATGCTTTATCTGGACACGGTTCGTCAGGACCTCCAACAGCCAAAGCTAAGTAGTAACATTAACATGATGCTTTATCTGGACACGGTTCGTCAGGACCTCCAACAGCCGAAGCTAAGTAGTAACATTAACATGATGCTTTATCTGGACACGGTTCGTCAGGACCTCCAACAGCCGAAGCTAAGTAGTAACATTAACATGATGCTTTATCTGGACACGGTTCGTCAGGACCTCCAACAGCCAAAGCTAAGTAGGAACATTAACATGATGCTTTATCTGGACACGGTTCGTCAGGACCTCCAACAGCCGAAGCTAAGTAGTAACATTAACATGATGTTTTATCTGGACACGGTTCGTCAGGACCTCCAACAGCCGAAGCTAAGTAGTAACATTAACATGATGCCTTCTAATTGCAGTCGCTGTACTCGCCTTACGGTGAGGATAGCTGTGCTACAAGCCCAGCTTCAGACGCAATCGCTAGGCAAGGGTAATTTCAGTGTAGGAAAGGATGAAACAGCGTCTGTGCCACCAGTAAGTACAGATAGTAGTATAAATCCCCTGGCACAGTCCCCGCAGCCGGACAACTTTCTCACGGTTTCTGGAAGGAAATGCTGTAGGAACGCTCAACCGGTGTCGCTCATTCAGCCAACAGAAACTTTCAACCGGTTTTCCCCATTAAGCAGCGGGTCGGAGTCAGAGGCGGAGTCTTCTCTGGTCTCTAGTCCTCCCGTTACGGGGTCTGAGACGCCGAAGCTTCCCACCATTAGCTCTGACAAATTGAAAACTCTAGTCATTGGCGACTCCATTACCCGCAGTATTAGAGAGTATAGAGTATAGAGATATTGTTAACCACATCGGCACCAACGATGTTAGGATGAAACAGTCAGAGATCACCAAGCGTAACATAGCTTCTGCGTGTAAATCAGCTAGAAAGATGTGTCGGCATCGAGTAATTGTCTCTGGCCCCCTCCCAGTTAGGGGGAGTGATGAGCTCTACAGCAGAGTCTCACAACTCAATCGCTGGTTGAAAATTGTTTTCTGCCCCTCCCAAAAGATAGAATTTGTAGATAATTGGCCCTCTTTCTGGGACTCACCCACAAACAGGACCAAGCCTGACCTGCTGAGGAGTGACGGACTCCATCCTAGCTGGAGGGGTGCTCTCATTTTATCTACCGACATAGACAGGGCTCTACCTCCTCTAGCTCCACAATGAAATAGGGTGCAGGCCAGGCAGCAGGCTGTTAGCCAGCCTGCCAGCATAGTGGAGTCTGCCACTAGCACAGTCAGTGTAGTCAGCTCAGCTATCACCATTGAGACCGTGTCTGTGCCTTGACCTAGGTTGGGCAAAACTAAACATGGCGGTGTTCGCCTTAGCAATCTCACTAGGATTAAGACCACCTCCATTCCTGTCATTATTGAAAGAGATCATGATACCTCACATCTCAAAATAGGGCTACTTAATGTTAGATCCCTTACTTCAAAGACAATTATAGTCAATGAACTAATCACTGATCATCACTTAAGCCTGATGAATTTACTGTGTTAAATGAGGCCTCACCTCCTGGCTACACTAGTGACCATATCCCCTGTGCATCCCGCAAAGGCGGAGGTGTTGCTAACATTTACGATAGCAAATTTCAATTTACAAAAAAAAAAAAAAATGACGTTTTCGTCTTTTGAGCTTCTAGTCATGAAATCTATGCAGCCTACTCAATCACTTTTTATAGCTACTGTTTACAGGCCTCCTGGGCCATATACAGCGTTCCTCAATGAGTTCCCTGAATTTCTATCGGACCTTGTAGTCATAGCGGATAATATTCTAATCTTTGGTGACTTTAATATTCACATGGAAAAGTCCACAGACCCACTCCAAATAGCTTTCGGAGCCATCATCGACTCAGTGGGTTTTGTCCAACATGTCTCTGGACCCACTCACTGTCACAGTCATACGCTGGACCTAGTTTTGTCCCATGGAATAAATGTTGTGGATCTTAATGTTTTTCCTCATAATCATGGACTATCGGACCACCATTTTATTACGTTTGCAATTGCAACAAATAATCTGCTCAGACCCCAACCAAGGATCATCAAAAGTCGTGCTATAAATTCACAGACAACACAAAGATTCCTTGATGTCCTTCCAGATTCCCTCTGTCTACCCAAGGACGCCAGAGGACAAAAATCAGTTAACCACCTAACTGAGGAACTCAATTTAACCTTGCGCAATACCCTAGATGCAGTTGCTCCCCTAAAAACTAAAAACATTTCTCATAAGAAACTAGCTCCTTGGTACACAGAAAATACCCGAGCTCTGAAGCAAGCTTCCAGAAAATTGGAACGGAAATGGCGCCACACCAAACTGGAAGTCTTCCGACTAGCTTGGAAAGACAGTACTGTGCAGTACCGAAGAGCCCTTACTGCTGCTCGATCATCCAATTTTTCTAACTTAATTGAGGAAAATAAGAACAATCCGAAATTGCTTTTTGATACTGTCACAAAGCTAACTAAAAAGCAGCATTCCCCAAGAGAGGATGACTTTCACTTTAGCAGTGATAAATTCATAAACGTCTTTGAGGAAAAGATTATGATTATTAGAAAGCAAATTACGGACTCCTCCTTAAATCTGCGTATTCCTTCAAATCTCAGTTGTCCTGAGTCTGCACAATTCTGCCAGGACCTAGGATCAAGAGAGACGCTCAAGTGTTTTAGTATTATATCTCTTGACACAATGATGAAAATAATCATGGCCTCTAAACCTTCAAGCTGCATACTGGACCCTATTCCAACTAAACTGCTGAAAGAGCTGCTTCCTGTGCTTGGCCTTCATTTGTTGAACACAATAAACGGCTCTCTATCCACCGGATGTGTACCAAACTCACTAAAAGTGGCAGTAATAAAGCCTCTCTTAAAAAAGCCAAACCTTGACCCAGAAAATATAAAAAACGATCGGCCTATATCGAATCTTCCATTCCTCTCAAAAATTTTAGAAAAGGTTGTTGCGCAACAACTCACTGCCTTCCTGAAGACAATCAATGTATACGAAATGCTTCAGTCTGGTTTTAGACCCCATCATAGCACTGAGACGGCACTTGTGAAGGTGGTAAATTACATTTTAATGGCATCGGACCGAGGCTCTGCATCTGTCCTCGTGCTCCTCGTGCTCCTAGACCTGCTGCTTTTGATACCATCGATCACCACATACTTTTGGAGAGATTGGAAACCGAAAATTGGTCTACACGGACAAGTTCTGGCCTGGTTTAGATCTTATCTGTCGGAAAGATATCAGTTTGTCTCTGTGAATGGTTTGTCCTCTGACAAATCAACTGTAAATTTCGGTGTTCCTCAAGGTTCCGTTTTAGGACCACTATTGTTTTCACTATATATTTTACCTCTTGGGGATGTTATTCGAAAACATTATGTTAACTTTCACTGCTATGCGGATGACACACAGCTGTACATTTCAATGAAACATGGTGAAGCCCCAAAATTGCCCTTGCTAGAAGAATGTGTTTCAGACATAAGGAAGTGGATGGCTGCAAACGTTCTACTTTTAAACTCTGACAAAACAGAGATGCTTGTTCTAGGTCCCAAGAAACAAAGATATCTTCTGTTGAATCTGACAATTCATCTTAATGGTTGTACAGTCGTCTCAAATAAAACTGTGAAGGACATCGGCGTTACTCTGGACCCTGATCTCTCTTTTGAAGAACATATCAAGACCATTTCAAGGACAGCTTTTTTCCATCTACGTAACATTGCAAAAATCAGAAACTTTCTGTCCAAAAATGATGCAGAAAAATGAATCCATGCTTTTGTCACTTCTAGGTTAGACTATTGCAATGCTCTACTTTCCGGCTACCCGGATAAAGCACTAAATAAACTTCAGTTAGTGCTAAATACGGCTGCTAGAATCCTGACTAGAACCAAAAAAATGTATAATATTACTCCAGTGCTAGCCTCTCTACACTGGCTTCCTGTCAAACAAGGGCTGATTTCAAGGTTTTACTGCTAACGAATAAAGCATTACATGGGCTTGCTCCTACCTATCTCTCTGATTTGGTCCTGCCGTACATACCTACACATACGCTACGGTCACAAGACGCAGGCCTCCTAATTGTCCCTAGAATTTCTAAGCAAACAGCTGGAGGCAGGGCTTTTCTCCTATAGAGCTCCATTTTTATGGAACGGTCTGCCTACCCATGTCAGAGACGCAAACTCGGTCTCAACCTTTAAGTCTCTACTGAAGACTCATCTCTTCAGTGGGTCATATGATTGAGTGTAGTCTGGCCCAGGAGTGGGAGGGTGAACAGAAAGGCTCTGGAGCAACGAACCGCCCGTGTTGTCTCTGCCTGGCCGGTTCCCCTCTTTCCACTGGGATTCTCTGCCTCTAACCCTATTACAGGGGCTGAGTCACTGGCTTACTGGTGCTCTCTCATGCCGTCCCTGGGTCACCTGAGTGGGTTGATTCACTGATGTGGTCATCCTGTCTGGGTTGGCGCCCCCCCCCCCCCCCCCCCCCTCTTGGGTTGTGCCGTGGCGGAGGTCTTTGTGGGCTATACTCAGCCTTGTCTCAGGATGTTAAGTTGGTGGTTGAAGATATCCCTCTAGTGGTGTGGGGGCTGTGCTTTGGCAAAGTGGGTGGGGTTATATCCTTCCTGTCTGGCCCTGTCCGGGGGTGTCCTCGGATGGGGCCACAGTGTCTCCTGACCCCTCCTGTCTCAGCCTCCAGTATTTATGCTGCAGTAGTTTATGTGTCGGGGGCTAGGGTCAGTTTGTTATATCTGGAGTACTTCTCCTGTCCTATTCGGTGTCCTGTGTGAATCTAAGTGTGCGTTCTCTAATTCTCTCCTTCTCTCTTTCTCTCTCTCAGAGGACCTGAGCCCTAGGATCATGCCGCAGGACTACCTGACATGATGACTCCTTGCTGTCCCCAGTCCACCTGGCCGTGCTGCTGCTCCAGTTTCAACTGTTCTGCCTTATTATTATTCGACCATGCTGGTCATTTATGAACATTTGAACATCTTGGCCATGTTCTGTTATAATCTCCACCTGGCACAGCCAGAAGAGAACTGGCCATCCCACATATGCTCTCTCTAATTCTCTCTTTCTTTCTCTCTCTCGGAGGACCTCAGCCCTAGGACCATGCCCCAGGAATACCTGACATGATGACTCCTTGCTGTCCCCAGTCCACCTGACTGTGCTGCTGCTCCAGTTTCAACTGTTCTGCCTTATTATTATTCGACCATGCTGGTCATTTATGAACATTTGAACATCTTGACCATGTTCTGTTATAATCTCCACCCGGCACAGCCAGAAGAGGACTGGCCACCCCACATAGCCTGGTTCCTCTCTAGGTTTCTTCCTAGGTTTTGGCCTTTCTAGGGAGTTTTTCTTAGCCACCGTGCTTCTACACCTGCATTGCTTGCTGTTTGGGGTTTTAGGCTGGGTTTCTGTACAGCACTTTGAGATATCAGCTGATGTACGAAGGGCTATATAAATACATTTGATTTGATTTATTTGATCTTGGTCCGTCTGGAAATGAGGCAGGACATAATTTATTCCAATGGCCCGCTGCCTCTCAGAGATTTGAGTAATTGCTGTTTCCTTGAACGCTGAACGAAGGGAAACAAACCGGGCCGCACTCCGTTTCTACAACGTGCCGTCTGAAAAACAGCACCTTGCCAATCCCGCTCCCAAGCTCGCCGTCACCCCCCCGCCCAATACACTCACTAAGCCTAAAATGAAACAACCAATAAGAGGGCAGATGCTCCTGTTTCTCTTTCTGATCAAATGGTTTTATTTGTTGTCGTTGCCAGAATGGTGCAGGCACTTTCTAGTTCCTCTCTCTGTCAAATACTTGATAGTAATGAACAGCAGATGCAGACTGGATTCAATCGAGGATGTCAAGTCACGTTTATCCCCTGCCTACAGAAAGCAATTATCTCCCTCAGTATCTGTTACTACATTATCAGAACAGTAACTTGCCTCTGTGATGCCTTAGCGCAGGTGTCAGAGTCATTAGACTTTGGGGAGGAGAGGAGACACATCGGTCTATGTTGGTGCCCAGTGTCAGAATGCTGGATGCGGTTGGCGGTGATGTGATATCATGTCACCGGAGTCAGGGGGGCGGCAAATGTTTGTGTTTGCAGCCAGTTCTTTCTATGAAGCTGGTTCGACTAAAGAGCTGTATGCTGGCCTAGGGCACCATGACATCACAGACGTGAGTAAGTGGATGGCAATGCATCAAGTTGTCCCATTACTCACAGCCTTGTCTCATAGAACTGAATGCCTGGTAGCTTATACAATACCCTGAAGCTTGTTTGAAAAAGGGGACTTTTACTGTGTTGGGGAAATTTACAGTGAAGGGGACTTTTACTGTGGAGAGGACTTTGATAGTGAAGGGGACTTTACAGTGAAGGGGACTTTTACAGTGAAGGGGACTTTTACAGTGAAGGGGACTTTTACAGTGTATGGGACTTTTACAGTGTATAGGACTTTTACAGTGAAGGGGACTTTTACAGTGAAGGGGACTTTTACAGTGTATGGGACTTTTACAGTGTATGGGACTTTTACAGTGAAGGGGACTTTACAGTGAAGGGGACTTTTACAGTGAAGGGGACTTTTACAGTGTATGGGACTTTTACAGTGTATGGGACTTTTACAGTGAAGGGGACTTTTACAGTGTATGGGACTTTTACAGTGAAGGGGACTTTACAGTGAAGGGGACTTTTACAGTAAAGGGGACTTTTACAGTGTATGGGACTTTTACATTGTATGGGACTTTTACAGTGTATGGGACTTTTACAGTGAAGGGGACTTTACAGTGAAGGGGACTTTTACAGTGAAGGGGACTTTTACAGTGTATGGGACTTTTACAGTGTATGGGACTTTTACAGTGAAGGGGACTTTTACAGTGTATGGGACTTTTACAGTGAAGGGGACTTTACAGTGAAGGGGACTTTTACAGTAAAGGGGACTTTTACAGTGTATGGGACTTTTACATTGTATGGGACTTTAACAGTGTATGGGACTTTTACAGTGAAGGGGACTTTTACAGTGAAGGGGACTTTTACAGTGTATGGGACTTTTACAGTGTATTGGACTTTTACAGTGTATGGGACTTTTACAGTGAAGGGGACTTTACAGTGAAGGGGACTTTACAGTTATTTTTTTAACGGTCTTACAGAGTATTTCCATGTCCTTACCACTCTGCTGTAGTACCCTTAATTATCCTGCTCCGCCCCTCAGTTCTCCAGCTCCGCCCCTCAGTTCTCCAGCTCCACCCCTCAGTTCTCCAGCTCCACCCCTCAGTTCTCCAGCTCCGCCCCTCTGTTCTCCAGCTCCGCCCCTCAGTTCTCCAGCTCCGCCCCTCAGTTCTCCAGCTCCGCCCCTCAGTTCTCCTGCTCCGCCCCTCAGTTCCCCGGCTCCGCCCTAAGTTCCCCTGCTCCGCCCCTCAGTTCTCCTGCTGCGCCCCTCAGTTCTGCTCTGCCCTTTGTCCCAGGGCAGACAAACAGGGCTCTTTTTCCAGAGGTTTAATAAGAACCACAGGCGGCCAGCCCTCCAGCCCTGTTCTTGGCTGATGCATCGTGGGATGGCAATGTATTTAATAGGATTTGATACCTGATCTAATAGTCTGCTACAGTGACGTCCAGTTTATGAGGATATTATTCTCTCTCTCTCTGGTGAAGGGACTGTATCAGTGTGGAGGGACTGTATCAGTGTGGAGGGACTGTATCAGTGTGGAGGGACTGTATCAGTGTGGAGGGACTGTATCAGTGTGTGGAGGGACTGTATCAGTGTGGAGGGACTGTATCAGTGTGGAGGGACTGTATCAGTGTGGAGGGACTGTATCCGTGTGGAGGGACTGTATCAGTGTGTGGAGGGACTGTATCAGTGTGGAGGGACTGTATCAGTGTGGAGGGACTGTATCAGTGTGGAGGGACTGTATCAGTGTGGAGGGACTGTATCAGTGTGTGGAGGGACTGTATCAGTGTGGAGGGACTGTATCAGTGTGGAGGGACTGTATCAGTGTGGAGGGACTGTATCCGTGTGGAGGGACTGTATCAGTGTGGAGGGACTGTATCAGTGTGTGGAGGGACTGTATCAGTGTGGAGGGACTGTATCAGTGTGGAGGGACTGTATCAGTGTGGAGGGACTGTATCCGTGTGGAGGGACTGTATCAGTGTGGAGGGACTGTATCAGTGTGTGGAGGGACTGTATCAGTGTGGAGGGACTGTATCAGTGTGGAGGGACTGTATCAGTGTGGAGGGACTGTATCAGTGTGTGGAGGGACTGTATCAGCGTGGAGGGACTGTATCAGTGTGGAGGGACTGTATCAGTGCAGAGGGACTGTCTCAGTGTGGATGGACTGTATCAGTGTGGAGGGACTGTATCAGTGTAGAGGGACTGTATCAGTGTGTGGAGGGACTGTATCAGTGTGGAGGGACTGTATCAGTGTGGAGGGACTGTATCAGTGTGGAGGGACTGTATCCGTGTGGAGGGACTGTGTCAGTGTGGAGGGACTGTATCAGTGTGTGTAGGGACTGTATCAGTGTGGAGGGACTGTATCAGTGTGGCGGGACTGTATCAGTGTGTGGAGGGACTGTATCAGTGTGGAGGGACTGTATCAGTGTGGAGGGACTGTATCAGTGCGGAGGGACTGTATCAGTGTGGATGGACTGTATCAGTGTGGAGGGACTGTATCAGTGTGGAGGGACTGTATCAGTGTGTGGAGGGACTGTATCAGTGTGGAGGGACTGTATCAGTGTGGAGGGACTGTATCAGTGTGGATGGACTGTATCAGTGTGGAGGGACTGTATCAGTGTGGAGGGACTGTATCAGTGTGGAGGGACTGTATCAGTGTGTGGATGGACTGTATCAGTGTGGAGGGACTGTATCAGTGTGGAGGGACTGTATCAGTGTGTGGAGGGACTGTATCAGTGTGGATGGACTGTATCAGTGTGGAGGGACTGTATCAGTGTGGAGGGACTGTATCAGTGTGTGGATGGACTGTATCAGTTTGTGGATGGACTGTATCAGTGTGGAGGGACTGTATCAGTGTGTGGAGGGACTGTATCAGTGTGGAGGGACTGTATCAGTGTGGATGGACTGTATCAGTGTGTGGAGGGACTGTATCAGTGTGGAGGGACTGTATCAGTGTGGAGGGACTGTATCAGTGTGTGGATGGACTGTATTAGTGTGTGGATGGACTGTATCAGTGTGGAGGGACTGTATCAGTGTGTGGAGGGACTGTATCAGTGTGGAGGGACTGTATCAGTGTGGAGGGACTGTATCAGTGTGTGGAGGGACTGTATCAGTGTGGATGGACTGTATCAGTGTGGAGGGACTGTATCAGTGTGGAGGGACTGTATCAGTGTGTGGATGGACTGTATCAGTTTGTGGATGGACTGTATCAGTGTGGAGGGACTGTATCAGTGTGTGGAGGGACTGTATCAGTGTGGAGGGACTGTATCAGTGTGGAGGGACTGTATCAGTGTGTGGAGGGACTGTATCAGTGTGGAGGGACTGTATCAGTGTGGAGGGACTGTATCCGTGTGGAGGGACTGTATCTGTGTGTGGAGGGACTGTATCAGTGTGTGGGTTTGACACGGTGTTTACACACACTGATGACAGACCAGTCCACACACTGATGACAGACCAGTCCACACACTGATGACAGACCAGTCAACACACTGATGACAGACCAGTCCACACACTGATGACAGACTAGTCTACACACTGATGACAGACCAGTCTACACACTGATGACAGACCAGTTTACACACTGATGACAGACCAGTCTACACACTGATGACAGACCAGTCAACACACTGATGACAGACCGGTCAACACACTGATTAAATTAGTTCATATTCATGGCTTAGTTCCGATGGGAATCAAACACAGAACAAAACGACTTATCCTCACTAAAAGGAGATTTACTTCCCTGTGTGGAGCATGGCGAGACAAAGAACTGTGCTTTTTAGATTAAATTGAGGGAGATTTAGCTTGTATCCTCTCCATAGCGGCTCTGTGAACCAGAACCAGATTGGTGAGATAGTGTTGACCTTCACTTTCAGAGGGGATGGCTGCTCATTACTTGTGTGCCCTTTTTATTACAAATGTAGAGAGCCCTTCACATTGATTCTCACTACCCTCCTCTGACATCCCCTGTCTATTTTAAAGCCACTTGACCGTGGTGATACTGCATCCCATGACTGGCTTAGACCAGTGTTAGTTCAGAGTGGAAGACCACGGGTATGGATTATCAGAACCGTCCCACTGTCCTCACCGCGATTCTCAGGCACAGTCAGCCCTGGCTGGCCTTTTTATGCTCTGCCAACCAGGGATTATTCCCACAGGGGGACCAAGAGGGGCCTTGGCTGGCAGACTAACCACGTAGAGGGTGGTCTCCTTGGGGACAGGAGGGATAGGCTCTGGCCTGGTTAAGTAAGGCCTGGAAATTCTGCCAGGGCTATGTTTCCCCCATGGCTCCTCTACAGGTCAAAGGCCATGGCAGGTCAGCTCTCAGCGGGACAGAGCCAACAGGAGGACGCTCCCAGTGGGGGCTGACAGGGGGAAGTAATCAGCGAGACAGGGCTGAAAGAGGGAAGCTCCCAGAGGGACAGGACCATCAGGAGGAAGTTTCCAGCATGGCAGGGCGAACAGGAGGAAGCTCCCAGCGGGACAGGGCAAACAGGAGGAAGCTCCCTTCGGGATAGGGGTAACAGGAGGAAGCTCCCAGCGGGATAGGGCAAACAGGAGGAAGCTCCCAGCGGGATAGGGCTAACAGGAAGAAGCTCCCAGCGGGACAGGGCGAACAGGAGGAAGCTCCCTTCGGGATAGGGCTAACAGGAGGAAGCTCCCAGCGGGATAGGGCGAACAGGAGGAAGCTCCCAGCGGGATAGGGCTAACAGGAAGAAGCTCCCAGCGGGATAGGGCGAACAGGAGGAAGCTCCCAGCGGGACAGGGCGAACAGGAGGAAGCTCCCTTCGGGATAGGGCTAACAGGAGAAAGCTCCCAGCGGGACAGGGCGAACAGGAGGAAGCTCCCAGCGGGACAGGGCGAACAGGAGGAAGCTCCCTTCGGGATAGGGCCGACAGGGAAAACCGCTCAGTGGGGAGGGGGTCGACAGGGGGAAGCTCCCTTCGGGATAGGGCGAACAGGAGGAAGCTCCCAGCGGGACATGGCGAACAGGAGGAAGCTCCCAGCGGGACACGGCGAACAGGAGGAAGCTCCCAGCGGGACACGGCGAACAGGAGGAAGCTCCCAGCGGGACACGGCGAACAGGAGGAAGCTCCCAGCGGGATAGGGCTGACAGAGGGAAGATCTCAGTGGGGAGGGGGTCGACAGGGGGAAGATCTCAGTGGGGAGGGGGTCGACAGGGGGAAGATCTCAATGGGGAGGGGGTCAACAGGGGGAAGATCTCAGTGGAGAGGGGGTCGACAGGGGGAAGATCTCAGTGGGGAGTGGGCCGAAAGGGAAAACCGCTCATTAGGGAGGGGGTTGACAGGGGGAAGATCTCAGTGGAGAGGGGGTCGACAGGGGGAAGATCTCAGTGGAGAGGGGGTCGACAGAGGGAATATCTCAGAGGAGAGAAGGTTGACAGGGGTAAGATCTTAGTGGGGAGGGGGTCGACAGAGGGAAGATCTCAATAGGGAGGGGGTCGACAGGGGGAAGATCTCAGTGAAGAGGGGATCGACAGGGGGAATATTTCAGTGGGGAAGGGGTCGACAGGGGGAAGATCTCAGTGGAGAGGGGGTCGACAGGGGGAAGATCTCAGTGGGGAGGGGGTCGACATGGGGAAGATCTAAGTGGGGAGGGGGTCGACAGGGGGAAGATCTCAGAGGAGAAGGGGTCGACAGGGGGAAGATCTCAGTGGAGAGGGTGTCGACAGGGGGAAGATCTCAGTGGGGAGGGGGTCGACAGGGGGAAGATCTCAGTGGGGAGGGGGTCGACAGGGGGAAGATCTCAGTGGGGAGATGGTCGACAGGGGAAAGATCTCAGTGGGGAGGGGGTCGACAGGGGGAAGATCTCAGTGGGGAGGGGGTCGACAGGGGGAAGATCTCAGTGGGGAGGGGGTCGACAGGGTGAAGATCTCAGTGGGGAGGGGGTCGACAGGGGGAAGATCTCAGTGGGGAGGGGGTCGACAGGGGGAAGATCTCAGTGGGTAGGGGGTCGACATGGGGAAGATCTCAGTGGGGAGGGGTCCGACAGGGGGAAGATCTCAGAGGAGAAGGGGTCGACAGGGGGAAGATCTCAGTGGAGAGGGGGTCGACAGGGGGAAGATCTCCGTGGGGAGGGGGTCGACAGGGGGAAGATCTCAGTGGGGAGGGGGTCGACAGGGGTAAGATCTCAGTGGGGAGGGGGTCGACAGGGGGAAGATCTCAGTGGGGAGGGGGTCGACAGGGGGAAGATCTCAGTGGGGAGGGGGTCGACAGGGGAAGATCTCAAAGGAGAGAAGGTCGACAGGGGTAAGATCTCAGTGGGGAGGGGGTCGACAGGGGGAAGATCTCAGTGGGGAGGGGGTCGACAGGGGGAAGATCTCAGTGTGGAGGGGGTCGACAGGGGGAAGATCTCAGTGGGGAGGGGGTCGACAGGGTTAAGATCTCAGTGGGGAGGGGGTCGACAGGGGGAAGATCTCAGTGGGGAGGGGTTCGACAGGGGGAAGATCTCAGTGGGAAGGGGGCTACCACGGGTCAGGGACATGAGCTTCCTAGAGGAACAGACAGGGTATAAGGATGGGAATTTGAATTCAAATGTTTTTCCATATTATGACAGAAACAGATTTTTGATGTACCGCACTCCAATGTGATTACTGCACTGCCACAGTCTGTCTGCTCAATATCACAGAGATGTGTTATTTTCCATTTAATCCAAATATGAATATTGATATGATTGAATGCACTATTGAGCAAACACAGTTGATGCCAAAACTGCATGTTCCCTGGGGTTATTGAGCATCAGTGTATTAATCAAACAGACTATGAGTTGTACCTCTCTAAAGAGGCTATATTTCTGCCCTCACTTTGCCGTTTGATTATTCCTGTTGATGACAGTTCAGACATGATGATGTTACAGTTGATGACAGTTCAGACGGTTCAGACATGATGCTGTTACAGTTGATGACAGTTCAGACATGATGCTGTTACAGTTGATGACAGTTCAGACATGATGATGTTACAGTTGATGACAGTTCAGACATGATGCTGTTACAGTTGATGACAGTTCAGACATGATTATGTTACAGTTGATGACAGTTCAGACATGATGCTGTTACAGTTGATGACAGTTCAGACATGATGCTCTTACAGTTGATGACAGTTCAGACATGATTCTGTTACAGTTGATGACGGTTCAGACGGTTCAGACATGATGCTGTTACAGTTGATGACAGTTCAGACGGTTCAGACATGATGCTGTTACAGTTGATGACAGTTCAGACATAATGCTGTTATAGTTGATGACAGTTCAGACATGATGCTGTTACAGTTGATGACAGTTCAGACGGTTCAGACATGATGCTGTTACAGTTGATGACAGTTCAGACATGATGCTGTTACAGTTGATGACGGTTCAGACGGTTCAGACATGATGCTGTTACAGTTGATGACAGTTCAGACGGTTCAGACATGATGCTGTTACAGTTGATGACAGTTCAGACATGATGCTGTGACAGTTGATGACAGTTCAGACATGATGCTGTTACAGTTGATGACGGTTCAGACGGTTCAGACATGATGCTGTTACAGTTGATGACAGTTCAGACATGATGCTGTGACAGTTGATGATAGTTCAGACATGATGCTGTTACAGTTGATGACAGTTCAGACATGATGCTGCTACAGTTGATGACAGTTCAGACATGATGCTGTTACAGTTGATGACAGTTCAGACATGATGCTGTTACAGTTGATGACAGTTCAGACATTATGCTGTTACAGTTGATGACAGTTCAGACATGATGCTGTTACAGTTGATGACGGTTCAGACGGTTCAGACATGATGCTGATACAGTTGATGACGGTTCAGACGGTTCAGACATGATGCTGTTACAGTTGATGATGGTTCAGGCATGATGCTGTTACAGTTTCCTTAGCTCTCTCTGATTACAGACACTTGAATCATCGATTGCTGTGAATTCTCACGCAATCCTCCTGGGTGAAATCAGTTAAAGGAACGCTCGGGTACCTTGGCGACTACTCTGTGTTTTTTCCAACCTCCACGTTGGGCTTCGTGTGTCCACGTGTAGTTCACACGTGGATGATCTGCGAGGAGAATTATTCTCTTACCTCAATTTTTTTGCCACGAAATCCATAGTTTGAAAGCAGTAAGACATACATCCCCCACATTTTTCCCCCCTATGTGGACCAGCCCTCGAGCAATTTAAGTTCAATCAATTAGCTTCAGCCCCACGCCATTTTGAATGACATTCGTCAAAGATGCAATTCAGGCACCCACAGCAGACCGAGACCAACGACATGGTGCACAGTGAGAGCCTGCTGTGTGATCTTTCAGTTTCCTCTGAATACTTAGTCATCACACACTGTAGGTGTGTGTGTGTACTTAGTCATCCGTGTGTGTGTGTGTGTGTGTTGCTGCGGGCGTGTGTGTGACCTCTCCTTGTCTGTTCCACGGTCAGAGCCGTGCAGTTTTTGCACGCGGATTAAACATTCTCTTTCTTTCCTGTCCCTCTAAGGGCCCTTGACCTTTCCAAGGCACTTGACCTTTCTAAGACTTTTCTCTGGTATTTCTCCTTCCTGTGATATCTCAATGAAAGATACAAAGATCCTGTTACCACGGAAGTAGTGCTGTGGAGGATAAACACTTTTTGTGGATCTAAATAGTGAAACGTGTTTTGAAACTGCCCAAGGGTTTGTTTGAAGGGTACTTTGTATACTTCTTAGCCAGTAGTTCTGAAAGTAGCTCTCACGAGCAAAAATAGGGACCTGGAACATTGCGTACTACGTCACATACCCTATGTGTGCCATGTCGTTGGTCTCAGACAAGGAGAGGTCACACACACACACACACACACACACACATACATGTAGGTGCACACGCACACTCACACACTCAAACACACACACACACACACACACACACACACACGTAGGTGCAAACGCACACTCACACACTCAAACACACACACACACACGCACACACACACACGCGGATGACTAAGTGCACACACCTACAGTATGTGATGACTAAGTATTCAGAGGACACTGAAAGATCACACAGCAGGCTAACCTTTACTGGGGTTACCGGTACAGAGTCAATGTGGAGGCTATATACAGGAGGTACCAGTACAGAGTCAATGTGGAGGCTATATACAGGAGGTACCAGTACAGAGTCAATGTGGAGGCTATATACAGGGGGTACCGGTACAGAGTCAATGTGGAGGCTATATACAGGGGGTACTGGTACAGAGTCAATGTGGAGGCTATAGACAGGAGGTACCAGTACAGAGTCAATGTGGAGGCTATATACAGGAGGTACCAGTACAGAGTCAATGTGGAGGCTATATACAGGGGGTACCGGTACCGAGTCAATGTGGAGGCTATATACAGGGTGTTACGGTACAGAGTCAATGTGGAGGCTATATACAGGGGTACCGGTACAGAGTCAATGTGGAGGCTATATACAGGGGGTACTGGTACAGAGTCAATGTGGAGGCTATATACAGGAGGTACCAGTACAGAGTCAATGTGGAGGCTATATACAAGGGGTACCGGTACAGAGTCAATGTGGAGGCTATATACAGGGTATTACGGTACAGAGTCAATGTGGAGGCTATATACAGGGTGTTACGGTATAGAGTCAGAATGAGTATGACCCCTCAGTGTGCGGGGTCATAGGTTATTGGAGGTAATTGATGCAATGCGTACATGTAGGTAGAATTATAGTGACTATGCGTAGATAATAAACTTACTCTGAATATTCAGAAAATAAGATGATTCTTATTAATAGCGTAGTGTATGTAGGATTATGTTGAAGGTCTGAAAGTTACCCAGGGTTCAAATAGCCCTACAAAAAAAAGGTGATGTTTCAAAGAAACAAACGCCTATGTACAACCCATTCTGAGTCATCCTAATATCATGGCATCTCTGATAAATAGCGGGTGTGTGAGAGACTTCCTGGGAACTGCTCTCCCTCTGTGTCCTCTTGTGGTTTATAACTCCTCACTGTATGGGCGCCCACATGACCTGATTAATAGCAGCAAGGGACGGAATGGGACCAGAAATCCGCCTGGGCATTTTTAACACACCCGCCCAATTCTTCCCTTGTGGCACCCACTGTCAGCCAAATCATTTGTATTAATTACATGCAAAAACCAATAATGAAACATTTAGACAGGCCTATTTGGGCTAAATATTTTTCAGTTAATCTGGCATATGCCCGAACTGTCCTGGGGCCAGTTCGCCCCTGATAGTACCCATATTGAAATGGGAATGGCTGGTGGGAGTGTCTATAGGATGATGGGCTCATTCTATTGGCTGGAATGGAATTAATGGAATGGAGTCAAATATGTGGTTTCCTTATGTTTGATTCAGTCACATTTATTAAATTCCATCCAAATAAAATGAGCCTGTCCTCCTATAGTTCCTCCCACCAGTCTGCTCTGAACGGTATTGAGAATGTAGGTAGGCAGTTGGTCACTCTGTTAATGCTCATAAAACATTGATTCTGTGGATTTAAGGTCAACAAATTCTAAGATTTCTAGCGTAACAAATGTGTAAGAGGATTTGTTGTCTCAGAATGTCTCTCAGAATGTATCTCAGAATGTCTCTCAGAACGTCTCTCAGATCGCCACTCAGTACGCCTCTCAGAATGTCTCTCAGAATGCCTCTCAGAATGTCTCTCAGAATGTCTCTCAGTACGCCTCTCAGAACGTCTCTCAGTACGCCTCTCAGTACGCCTCTCAGAATGTCTCTCAGAATGCCTCTCAGAATGCCTCTCAGAATGTCTCTCAGAACATCTCTCAGAATGTCCCTCAGAATATCTCCCAGAATGTCTCTCAGAATGTCTCTCAGAATCTCTGTCAGAATGTCTCTCAGAGTGTCTCTCAGAATGTCTCTCAGAATGTCTCTCAGAATCTCTGTCAGAATGTCTCTCAGAGTGTCTCTCAGAATGTCTCTCAGAATGTCTCTCAGAATGTCTCTCAGAATCTCTGTCAGAATGTCTCTCAGAGTATCTCTCAGAATGTCTCTCAGAATATCTCTCAGAACGTCTCTCAGTACGCCTCTCAAAATGTCTCTCAGAATGTCTCTCAGAATGTCTCTCAGAATGTCTCTCAGAATGTCTCTCAGAACATCTCTCAGAATGTCTCCCAGAATGTCTCTCAGAATGTCTCTCAGAATCTCTGTCAGAATGTCTCTCAGAATCTCTGTCAGAATGTCTCTCAGAGTGTCTCTCAGAATGTCTCTCAGAATGTCTCTCTGAATCTCTGTCAGAATGTCTCTCAGAGTGTCTCTCAGAATGTCTCTCAGAATGTCTCTCAGAATGTCTGTCAGAATGTCTCAGAATGTCTCTCAGAATCTCTGTCAGAAACTCTCTCAGAATGTCTCTCAAAATTCCTCTCAGAATGCCTCTCAGAATGTCTCTCAGAATCTCTCTCAGAATGTCTCTCAGAACATCTCTCAGAATGTCCCTCAGAATGTCTCCCAGAATCTCTCTCAGAATCTCTGTCAGAATGTCTCTCAGAATGTCTCTCAGAATCTCTGTCAGAATGTCTCAGAATCTCTTTCAGAATGTCTCTCAGAGTGTCTCTCAGAATGTCTCTCAGAATGTCTCTCAGAATCTCTGTCAGAATGTCTCTCAGAGTGTCTCTCAGAATTTATGTCAGAATGTCTCTCAGAGTGTCTCTCAGAATCTCTGTCAGAATGTCTCTCAGAATCTCTGTCAGAATGTCTCTCAGAATCTCTGTCAGAATGTCTCTCAGAGTGTCTCTCAGAATGTCTCTCAGAATGTCTCTCAGAATCTCTGTCAAAATGTCTCTCAGAATGTCTTTCAGAATCTCTCTCAGAGTGTCTCTCAGAATCTCTGTCAGAATGTCTCTCAGAATGTCTCTCAGAATCTCTGTCAGAATGTCTCTCAGAATGTCTCTCAGAATCTCTGTTAGAATCTCTCTCAGAATGTCTCAGAATGTCTTTCAGAATCTCTGTCAGAATCTCTCTCAGAATGTCTCTCAGAATCTCTGTCAGAATCTCTCTCAGAATGTCTCTCAGAAGTACTCATAATGTCTCATTGGCTCCATGTTTTGTGAGTCATGGACTACATGGAGTGTTGGGGACTTGTCCTTTCATGTTACTGGCTATAGCACCGGTGACTGTAGCAGATGTATTGTCACCTGTAGGCCACCTTGACCTTTTGCACAAGTTTTTATTGAGCACAGCGACTCATGCTACCTGCTCGAACAGGAAATTCTAAGAAAAGCTTTATCTACTGCTGAAATGAGAATTGATTAATGTGAGGAGACCTGTAGTGTTTACAAACAAAAAAGGCTGATGTGTTTTATTCTTGACCATCACTATAAATTATTAGAGAGGACCACAATTTCGTGGTCCTCATAAGTCTCCACATCGCATAAATGTCAATTTTAATTATTAAGAAATGGCCATATTTACAGGATTTATTTAAGGCATTAATCATGATTCCTCTTGCATTATCTTGTAAGACTAGCATCCACTCCCCACCAAGCTACAAATAAAAAAAACATTCACAAAATATGATAATGTATCAATCCTCTAAATATGTCTTACTAGATCTAGGACAAGTCTAGGACCAAAAGGCTTCTCAACAGCTTTTACCCCCAAGCCATAAGACTCCTGAACAGGTAATCAAATATCTAATCGAACATGTGTCTCCCCCAAACCCTTCTTTACACTGCTGCTACTCTCTGATTACCATATATGCATAGTCACTTTAACGATACATTCATGTACATACTACCTCAATTAGCCCGACTCTCTTTTTACTGATGCTTTTTATTTCCTTACTTATCTATTGTTCACCTAATGCCTATTTTTTTTACGGTAAATTTGCACTGTTGGTTAGGGTTTGTAAGTAAGCATTTCACTGTAAGGTTTACACATGTTGTATTCGGCGAAACTGACAATTCTTTTGTTGATTTGATTTGATTTTAGATTAAAAGGTTTTTTTGAATCCCAAATATTACAAATGAGTCTACCAATTTAAGCTAACAGATGTCTCCCACTGTCCTTGACAGATGCAGTAATACATGGAGCTGTGTAAAATCGATGCAGAATAAAGTGCTTTGCTAACAAGACAGCTAACATGCTAACATGCTAACATGATAACATTAAACCGTCTGGGGTCTCCTGCTAACATGATAACATGATAACATGATAACATTAAACCGTCTGGGGTCTCCTGCTAACATGATAACATGATAACATGATAACATTAAACCGTCTGGGGTCTCCTGCTAACATGATAACATTAAACAGGTCTGGGGTCTCCTGCTAACATGATAACATTAAACAGGTCTGGGGTCTCCTGATAACATGATAACATTATACAGTCTGGGGTCTCCTGATAACATGATAACATTATACAGTCTGGGGTCTCCTGATAACATTAAACAGTCTGGGGTCTCCTGCTAACATTAAACAGTCTGGGGTCTCCTGCTAACATTAAACAGTCTGGGGTCTCCTGCTAACATTAAACAGTCTGGGGTCTCCTGCTAACATTAAACAGTCTGGGGTCTCCTGCTAACATTAAACAGTCTGGGGTCTCCTGCTAACATTAAACAGTCTGGGGTCTCCTGCTAACATTAAACAGTCTGGGGTCTCCTGCTAACATTAAACAGTCTGGGGTCTCCTGCTAACATTAAACAGTCTGGGGTCTCCTGCTAACATTAAACAGTCTGGGGTCTCCTGATAACATTAAACAGGTCTGGGGTCTCCTGATAACATTAAACAGGTCTGGGGTCTCCTGATAACATGATAACATTAAACAGGTCTGGGGTCTCCTGATAACATGATAACATTAAACAGGTCTGGGTTCTCCTGATAACATGATAACATTAAACAGGTCTGGGGTCTCCTGATAACATGATAACATTAAACAGGTCTGGGGTCTCCTGATAACATGATAACATTAAACAGGTCTGGGGTCTCCTGATAACATGATAACATTAAACAGGTCTGGGGTCTCCTGATAACATGATAACATTAAACAGGTCTGGGGTCTCCTGATAACATGATAACATTAAACAGGTCTGGGGTCTCCTGATAACATGATAACATTAAACAGGTCTGGGTTCTCCTGATAACCTGATAACATTAAACAGGTCTGGGGTCTCCTGATAACATGATAACATTAAACAGGTCTGGGGTCTCCTGCTAACATGATAACATTAAACAGGTCTGGGGTCTCCTGATAACATGATAACATTAAACAGGTCTGGGGTCTCCTGATAACATGATAACATTAAACAGGTCTGGGGTCTCCTGATAACATGATAACATTAAACAGGTCTGGGTTCTCCTGATAACATGATAACATTAAACAGGTCTGGGGTCTCCTGATAACATGATAACATTAAACAGGTCTGGGGTCTCCTGATAACATGATAACATTAAACAGGTCTGGGGTCTCCTGATAACATGATAACATTAAACAGGTCTGGGGTCTCCTGATAACATGATAACATTAAACAGGTCTGGGGTCTCCTGATAACATGATAACATTAAACAGGTCTGGGATCTCCTGCTAACATTAAACAGTCTGGGGTCTCCTGATAACATGATACCATTAAACAGTCTGGAGTCACCTGATAACATGATAACATTAAACAGGTCTGGGGTCTCCTGCTAACATGATAACATTAAACAGGTCTGGGGTCTCCTGATAACATGATAACATTAAACAGGTCTGGGGTCTCCTGCTAACATGATAACATTAAACAGGTCTGGGGTCTCCTGATAACATGATAACATTAAACAGGTCTGGGGTCTCCTGATAACATGATAACATTAAACAGGTCTGGGGTCTCCTGATAACATGATAACATTAAACAGTCTGGAGTCTCCTGATAACATGATAACATTAAACAGGTCTGGGATCTCCTGATAACATGATAACATTAAACAGGTCTGGGATCTCCTGCTAACATTAAACAGTCTGGGGTCTCCTGATAACATGATAACATTAAACAGTCTGGGATCTCCTGATAACATGATAACATTAAACAGGTCTGGGGTCTCCTGATAACATGATAACATTAAACAGGTCTGGGGTCTCCTGCTAACATGATAACATTAAACAGGTCTGGGGTCTCCTGATAACATGATAACATTAAACAGGTCTGGGGTCTCCTGATAACATGATAACATTAAACAGGTCTGGGGTCTCCTGATAACATGATAACATTAAACAGGTCTGGGGTCTCCTGATAACATGATAACATTAAACAGGTCTGGGGTCTCCTGATAACACGATAACATTAAACAGGTCTGGGGTCTCCTGATAACATGATAACATTAAACAGGTCTGGGGTCTCCTGATAACATGATAACATTAAACAGTCTGGGATCTCCTGATAACATGATAACATTAAACAGGTCTGGGGTCTCCTGATAACATGATAACATTAAACAGGTCTGGGGTCTCCTGCTAACATTAAACAGTCTGGGGTCTCCTGCTAACATTAAACAGTCTGGGGTCTCCTGCTAACATTAAACAGTCTGGGGTCTCCTGCTAACATTAAACAGGTCTGGGGTCTCCTGATAACATGATAACATTAAACAGGTCTGGGATCTCCTGCTAACATTAAACAGGTCTGGGGTCTCCTGCTAACATGATAACATTAAACAGGTCTGGGGTCTCCTGCTAACATGATAACATTAAACAGGTCTGGGGTCTCCTGATAACATGATAACATTAAACAGGTCTGGGGTCTCCTGATAACATGATAACATTAAACAGGTCTGGGGTCTCCTGATAACATGATAACATTAAACAGGTCTGGGGTCTCCTGATAACATTAAACAGTCTGGGGTCTCCTGCTAACATTAAACAGTCTGGGGTCTCCTGCTAACATTAAACAGTCTGGGGTCTCCTGCTAACATTAAACAGTCTGGGGTCTCCTGCTAACATTAAACAGTCTGGGGTCTCCTGCTAACATTAAACAGTCTGGGGTCTCCTGCTAACATTAAACAGTCTGGGGTCTCCTGCTAACATTAAACAGTCTGGGGTCTCCTGCTAACATTAAACAGTCTGGGGTCTCCTGCTAACATTAAACAGTCTGGGGTCTCCTGCTAACATTAAACAGTCTGGGGTCTCCTGCTAACATTAAACAGTCTGGGGTCTCCTGCTAACATTAAACAGTCTGGGGTCTCCTGCTAACATTAAACAGTCTGGGGTCTCCTGCTAACATTAAACAGTCTGGGGTCTCCTGCTAACATGATAACATTAAACAGGTCTGGGGTCTCCTGCTAACATGATAACATTAAACAGGTCTGGGGTTTCCTGATAACATGATAACATTAAACAGGTCTGGGGTCTCCTGATAACATGATAACATTAAACAGGTCTGGGGTCTCCTGATAACATGATAACATTAAACAGGTCTGGGGTCTCCTGCTAACATGATAACATTAAACAGGTCTGGGGTCTCCTGATAACATGATAATATTAAACAGGTCTGGGGTCTCCTGCTAACATGATAACATTAAACAGGTCTGGGGTTTCCTGATAACATGATAACATTAAACAGGTCTGGGGTTTCCTGATAACATGATAACATTAAACAGGTCTGGGGTCTCCTGATAACATGATAACATTAAACAGGTCTGGGGTCTCCTGATAACATGATAACATTAAACAGGTCTGGGGTTTCCTGCTAACATGATAACATTAAACAGGTCTGGGGTCTCCTGATAACATGATAACATTAAACAGGTCTGGGGTCTCCTGATAACATGATAACATTAAACAGGTCTGGGGTCTCCTGATAACATGATAACATTAAACAGTCTGGGGTCTCCTGCTAACATGATAACATTAAACAGGTCTGGGGTCTCCTGCTAACATGATAACATTAAACAGGTCTGGGGTCTCCTGATAACATGCTAACATTAAACAGTCTGGAGTCACCTGCTAACATTAAACAGGTCTGGGGTCTCCTGATAACATTAAACAGGTCTGGGGTCTCCTGATAACATTAAACAGGTCTGGGGTCTCCTGCTAACATTAAACAGGTCTGGGGTCTCCTGATAACATGATAACATTAAACAGTCTGGGGTCTCCTGCTAACATGATAACATTAAACAGGTCTGGGGTCTCCTGATAACATGATAACATTAAACAGGTCTGGTGTTTCCTGATAACATGATAACATTAAACAGGTCTGGGGTCTCCTGATAACATGATAACATTAAACAGGTCTGGGGTCTCCTGATAACATGATAACATTAAACAGGTCTGGGGTTTCCTGATAACATGATAACATTAAACAGGTCTGGGGTCTCCTGATAACATGATAACATTAAACAGGTCTGGGGTCTCCTGATAACATGATAACATGATAACATTAAACCGTCTGGGATCTCCTGCTAACATGATAACATTAAACAGTCTGGGGTCTCCTGATAACATGATAACATGATAACATTAAACAGGTCTGGGGTCTCCTGATAACATGATAACATTAAACAGGTCTGGGGTCTCCTGATAACATGATAACATTAAACAGGTCTGGGGTCTCCTGATAACATGATAACATTAAACAGTCTGGGGTCTCCTGATAACATGATAACATTAAACAGGTCTGGGGTCTCCTGATAACATGATAACATTAAACAGGTCTGGGGTCTCCTGATAACATGATAACATTAAACAGGTCTGGGGTTTCCTGATAACATGATAACATTAAACAGGTCTGGGGTTTCCTGATAACATGATAACATTAAACAGGTCTGGGGTCTCCTGATAACATGATAACATTAAACAGGTCTGGGGTCTCCTGATAACATGATAACATTAAACAGTCTGGGATCTCCTGCTAACATGATAACATGATAACATGATAACATGATAACATGATAACATGCTAACATGATAACATTAAACCGTCTGGGATCTCCTGCTAACATGATAACATTAAACAGGTCTGGGGTCTCCTGATAACATGATAACATTAAACAGGTCTGGGGTCTCCTGATAACATGATAACATTAAACAGGTCTGGGGTCTCCTGATAACATGATAACATTAAACAGGTCTGGGGTCTCCTGATAACATGATAACATTAAACAGGTCTGGGGTCTCCTGATAACATGATAACATTAAACAGGTCTGGGGTCTCCTGATAACATGATAACATTAAACAGGTCTGGGGTCTCCTGATAACATGATAACATTAAACAGGTCTGGGGTCTCCTGATAACATGATAACATTAAACAGGTCTGGGGTCTCCTGATAACATGATAACATTAAACAGGTCTGGGGTCTCCTGATAACATGATAACATTAAACAGGTCTGGGGTCTCCTGCTAACATTAAACAGGTCTGGGGTTTCCTGATAACATGATAACATTAAACAGGTCTGGGGTCTCCTGATAACATGATAACATTAAACAGGTCTGGGGTCTCCTGATAACATGATAACATTAAACAGGTCTGGGGTTTCCTGACAACATGATAACATTAAACAGGTCTGGGGTCTCCTGATAACATGATAACATTAAACAGGTCTGGGGTCTCCTGATAACATGATAACATTAAACAGGTCTGGGGTCTCCTGATAACATGATAACATTAAACAGGTCTGGGGTCTCCTGATAACATGATAACATTAAACAGGTCTGGGGTCTCCTGATAACATGATAACATTAAACAGGTCTGGGGTCTCCTGATAACATGATAACATTAAACAGGTCTGGGGTCTCCTGCTAACATTAAACAGGTCTGGGGTCTCCTGATAACATGATAACATTAAACAGGTCTGGGGTCTCCTGATAACATGATAACATTAAACAGGTCTGGGGTTTCCTGACAACATGATAACATTAAACAGGTCTGGGGTCTCCTGATAACATGATAACATTAAACAGGTCTGGGGTCTCCTGATAACATGATAACATTAAACCGTCTGGGATCTCCTGCTAACATGATAACATTAAACAGGTCTGGGGTCTCCTGATAACATGATAACATTAAACAGGTCTGGGGTCTCCTGATAACATGATAACATTAAACAGGTCTGGGGTCTCCTGCTAACATTAAACAGGTCTGGGGTTTCCTGATAACATGATAACATTAAACAGGTCTGGGGTCTCCTGATAACATGATAACATTAAACAGGTCTGGGGTCTCCTGATAACATGATAACATTAAACAGGTCTGGGGTTTCCTGACAACATGATAACATTAAACAGGTCTGGGGTCTCCTGATAACATGATAACATTAAACAGGTCTGGGGTCTCCTGATAACATGATAACATTAAACAGGTCTGGGGTCTCCTGCTAACATGATAACATTAAACAGGTCTGGGGTCTCCTGATAACATGATAATATTAAACAGGTCTGGGGTCTCCTGCTAACATGATAACATTAAACAGGTCTGGGGTTTCCTGATAACATGATAACATTAAACAGGTCTGGGGTTTCCTGATAACATGATAACATTAAACAGGTCTGGGGTCTCCTGATAACATGATAACATTAAACAGGTCTGGGGTCTCCTGATAACATGATAACATTAAACAGTCTGGGGTCTCCTGCTAACATGATAACATTAAACAGGTCTGGGGTCTCCTGCTAACATGATAACATTAAACAGGTCTGGGGTCTCCTGATAACATGCTAACATTAAACAGTCTGGAGTCACCTGCTAACATTAAACAGGTCTGGGGTCTCCTGATAACATTAAACAGGTCTGGGGTCTCCTGCTAACATTAAACAGGTCTGGGGTCTCCTGATAACATGATAACATTAAACAGTCTTGGGTCTCCTGCTAACGTTAAACAGGTCTGGGGTCTCCTGATAACATGATAACATTAAACAGGTCTGGGGTCTCCTGATAACATGATAACATTAAACAGGTCTGGGATCTCCTGCTAACATTAAACAGTCTGGGGTCTCCTGATAACATGATAACATTAAACAGGTCTGGGGTCTCCTGATAACATGATAACATGATAACATTAAACAGGTCTGGGGTCTCCTGATAACATGATAACATTAAACAGTCTGGGGTCTCCTGATAACATGATAACATTAAACAGGTCTGGGGTCTCCTGATAACATGATAACATTAAACAGGTCTGGGGTCTCCTGATAACATGATAACATTAAACAGGTCTGGGGTCTCCTGATAACATGATAATATTAAACAGGTCTGGGGTCTCCTGCTAACATGATAACATTAAACAGGTCTGGGGTCTCCTGATAACATGATAACATTAAACAGGTCTGGGGTCTCCTGATAACATGATAACATTAAACAGGTCTGGGGTTTCCTGATAACATGATAACATTAAACAGGTCTGGGGTCTCCTGATAACATGATAACATTAAACAGGTCTGGGGTCTCCTGATAACATGATAACATGATAACATTAAACCGTCTGGGATCTCCTGCTAACATGATAACATTAAACAGTCTGGGGTCTCCTGATAACATGATAACATGATAACATTAAACAGGTCTGGGGTCTCCTGATAACATGATAACATTAAACAGGTCTGGGGTCTCCTGATAACATGATAACATTAAACAGGCCTGGGGTCTCCTGATAACATGATAACATTAAACAGTCTGGGGTCTCCTGATAACATGATAACATTAAACAGGTCTGGGGTCTCCTGATAACATGATAACATTAAACAGGTCTGGGGTCTCCTGATAACATGATAACATTAAACAGGTCTGGGGTCTCCTGATAACATGATAACATTAAACAGTCTGGGATCTCCTGCTAACATGATAACATGATAACATGATAACATGATAACATGCTAACATGATAACATTAAACCGTCTGGGATCTCCTGCTAACATGATAACATTAAACAGGTCTGGGGTCTCCTGATAACATGATAACATTAAACAGGTCTGGGGTCTCCTGATAACATGATAACATTAAACAGGTCTGGGGTCTCCTGATAACATGATAACATTAAACAGGTCTGGGGTCTCCTGATAACATGATAACATTAAACAGGTCTGGGGTCTCCTGATAACATGATAACATTAAACAGGTCTGGGGTCTCCTGATAACATGATAACATTAAACAGGTCTGGGGTCTCCTGATAACATGATAACATTAAACAGGTCTGGGGTCTCCTGCTAACATTAAACAGGTCTGGGGTTTCCTGATAACATGATAACATTAAACAGGTCTGGGGTCTCCTGATAACATGATAACATTAAACAGGTCTGGGGTCTCCTGATAACATGATAACATTAAACAGGTCTGGGGTTTCCTGATAACATGATAACATTAAACAGGTCTGGGGTCTCCTGATAACATGATAACATTAAACAGGTCTGGGGTCTCCTGATAACATGATAACATTAAACAGGTCTGGGGTCTCCTGATAACATGATAACATTAAACAGGTCTGGGGTCTCCTGCTAACATTAAACAGGTCTGGGGTTTCCTGATAACATGATAACATTAAACAGGTCTGGGGTCTCCTGATAACATGATAACATTAAACAGGTCTGGGGTCTCCTGATAACATGATAACATTAAACAGGTCTGGGGTCTCCTGATAACATGATAACATTAAACAGTCTGGGGTCTCCTGATAACATGATAACATTAAACAATACTTATTTTCCACCATAATTTGCAAATAAATTCATTAAAAATCCTACAATGTGATTTTCTGGATTTTTTTTCTCATTTTGTCTGTCATAGTTGAAGTGTACCGATGATGAAAATTACAGGCCTCTCTCATCTTTTTAAGTGGGAGAACTTGCACAATTGGTGGCTGACTAAATATTTTTTTGCCCCACCGTATATACATTGAGAAGACAGATGACTCAAGAGTGGCCCTCGAAAGTCCCACACCCAAACTCGCTCCATGTCAAACTAAACTAAAAATGTGATAAACAGTGGGGCGGCAGGGTAGGCTAGTGGTTAGAGCAAGTTCAAATCCCAGAGTCGTTCTGCCCCTGAACAGGCAGTTAACTGACTTCATAAAGGTAAAAAAGAAATTAAAAAAAATAACCAAGAGACATTTACTAATTTACAAGTTTAGGTGCTGCCATACATATTCATAAGGAGGATGAGTGATGGGCTTGTCAACCTGGTGAGACTCTTCAGCCCTGTTAGATCTGTCAGCCTGATTAGATTTGTCAGTCTGGTTAGACTAGTCAGCCTGGTGAGACTTGTCAGGCCGGATTGACTTGTTAGACTTGTCAGCCCGGTAAGACTTGTCAGCCTCGTTAGATTTGTCAGCCTGGTTAGATTTGTCAGCTCGCTTAACCTTGTCAGCCTGATTAGATTTGTCAGCCCGGTAAGACTTGTCAGCCTGGTTAGATTTGTCAGCCTGGTTAGATTTGTCAGCCCGGTTAGATTTGTCAGCCCGGTTAGATTTGTCAGCCCGGTTAGATTTGTCAGCCCGGTTAGATTTGTCAGCCCGGTTAGACTTGTCAGCCCGGTTAGATTTGTCAGCCCGGTTAGATTTGTCAGCCCGGTTAGATTTGTCAGCCTGGTTAGATTTGTCAGCCCGGTTAGATTTGTCAGCCCGGTTAGATTTGTCAGCCCGGTTAGATTTGTCAGCCCGGTTAGATTTGTCAGCCTGGTTAGATTTGTCAGCCTGGTTAGATTTGTCAGCCTGGTTAGACTTGTCAGCCCGGTTAGATTTGTCAGCCCGGTTAGATTTGTCAGCCTGGTTAGACTTGTCAGCCTGGTTAGATTTGTCAGCCCGGTTAGATTTGTCAGCCCGGTTAGACTTGTCAGCCTGGTTAGATTTGTCAGCCCGGTTAGATTTGTCAGCCCGGTTAGACTTGTCAGCCCGGTTAGATTTGTCAGCCTGGTTAGATTTGTCAGCCCGGTTAGATTTGCCTGGTTTGGACGTGAACTTGATCCCAGCTAAACGTACATGTTGAAAAGGTTAAAGGGTAAAGGGTATGGCAGGGAGCAGCAGAACATGTGGCCTTAAGTCATGTGTTAGATGTACTACAGTGTATATGTATGTGTGTCCATATAGATTTAGTAGAACAGTATTTATATTGTCAACGATACAAAATACCATATCACATCGCACTGTGTGGACAAAACTTTAAAACTTTATATATTGAGTGTTACCTCCGTTTGCCCTCAGATCAGCCTCAATTTGTCTACAATGTTTACTCCAATGCTTCCCACGGTTGTGTCAAGTTGGCTGGATGTCCTTTGGGTGGTGGATAGATTTGTGAATCTCTAGAACATCTATATACTGAATTAAATGTGTATAGAGAAGAAGGAACTGTGTATAGTTGGATGGGTTGGTCAGGTGGAGAGGGAACTGTGTATAGTTGGATGGGTTGGTCAGGTGGAGAAGGAACTGTGTATAGTTGGATGAGTTGGTCAGGTGGAGAAGGAACTGTGAATAGTTGGATGGGTTGGTCAGGTGGAGAAGGAACTGTGTATAGTTGGATGGGTTGGTCAGGTGAAGAATGAACTCTGTATAGTTGGATGGGTTGGTCAGGTGGAGAAGGAACTGTGTATAGTTGGATGGGTTGGTCAGGTGGAGAAGGAACTGTGTATAGTTGGATGGGTTGGTCAGGTGGAGAAGGAACTCTGTATAGTTGGATGGGTTGGTCAGGTGGAGAAGGAACTGTGCATAGTTGGATGGGTTGGTCAGGTGGAGAAGGAACTGTGTATAGTTGGATGGGTTGGTCAGGTGAAGAAGGAACTGTGTATAGTTGGATGGGTTGGTCAGGTGGAGAAGGAACTGTATATAGTTGGATGGGTTGGTCAGGTGGAGAAGGAACTGTGTATAGTTGGATGGGTTGGTCAGGTGAAGAGGGAACTGTGTATAGTTGGATGGGTTGGTCAGGTGGAGAAGGAACTGTGTATAGTTGGATGGGTTGGTCAGGTGGAGAAGGAACTGTGTATGGTTGGATGGGTTGGTCAGGTGGAGAAGGAACTGTGTATAGTTGGATGGGTTGGTCAGGTGGAGAAGGAACTGTGCATAGTTGGATGGGTTGGTCAGGTGGAGAAGGAACTCTGTACAGTTGGATGGGTTGGTCAGGTGGAGAAAGACACGCTTGACAGTCAAAAACATGGGACAGAGCCTTGCAAAAGTATTCATCCCCTTTAAGGTTTTTCCAATTTTGTTGCCTTTACAACCTGTAATATAAATAGATTTTTATTTCAATTCAATGTAATGGACATACAGAAAATATTCCAAATTTGTGAAGTGAAATTTTAAAAATGACTTGTTTCAAAAAATTATACAAAAAAAAATATATAACAGAAAAGTGGTTTGTGCATATGTAAGCCCCGAAATAAGATCTGATGCAACCAATTAACTTCAGGTCACATAATTAGTTAAATAAAGTCCACCTGTGTGCAATCTAAGTGTCACATGATCTGTCCCATGATCTCAGTATATATACACACCTGTTCTGAAAGGCCCAGAGTCGGCAACACCACTAAGAAAGGGGGCACCACCAAGCAAGCGGCACCATGAAGACCAAGGAGCTCTACAAACAGGTCAGAGACAAAGATGTGGAGAAGTACAGATCAGGGTTGGGTTATAAAAATATCAGAAACTTTGAACATCCCATGGAGCACCATTAAATCCATTATAAAAAATGGAAAGAATATAGAACCATAACAATCCTGCCAAGAGAGGGCTGCCCACCAAAGCTCACGGACCAGGCAAGGAGGGCATTAATCAGAGAGGCAACAAAGAGACCAAATATAACCCTGAAGGAGCTGCAAAGCTTCACAGCGGAGATTGGAGTATCTGTCCATAGGACCACTTTAAGCCGTACAATCCACAGAGCTGGGCTTTACAGAAGAGTGGCCAGAAAAAAAGTCATTGCTTAAAGAAAAAAATAAGCAAGCATGTTTGGTGTTTGCCAAATAGCCTGTGGGAGACTCCCCAAACATATGGAAGAATGTACTCTGGTCCGATGAGACCAAAATGGAGCTTCTTGGCCATCAAGGAAAATGCTTTGTCTGGTGCAAACCCAACACCTCTCATCAAGCGAGAACACCATCCCCACACTGAAGCATGGTGGTAGCAGCATCATGCTGTGGGGATGTTTTTCCATCGAAAGGTGCAAAAGGTGGCTCTACAAAGTATTGACTTTGCAGGGGGTGGGGGTGAATAGTTAAGCACACTCAAGTTCTCATTATCTTTGTCTTATTTCCTGTTTGTGTCACAATAAAAAAATATGGTAGTGGTAGTGTAAGTTAAATGATACAAACACCCCAAAATTCCATTTTAATTCCAGGTTGTAAGGCAACAAAATAGGAAAAATGCGGGAGGAGGGGGAATAGTTTTGAAAGCCACTGCACAGTCAGAAACACAGGTACAGTCAGAAACATATGTGTAAAACCATTACTGCCTGTCATCACAATGTGAATTCCTCGACATGTTGAAAAAACAAGCTAAGCCAACAGCAGACAGGCTACCCAGCGCTGTTACAACTACAGCAGACAGGCTACCCAGCGCTGTTACGACTACAGCAGACACACTACCCAGCCCCCCCCCCCAGCAGACAGGCTACCCAGCGCTGTTACGACTACATCAGACAGGCTACCAAGCCCCCCCTATGACTACAGCAGACACACTACCCAGCCCCCTTATGACTACTGCAGACACACTACCCAGCCCCCCTATGACTACAGCAGACACACTACCCAGCCCCCCCCAGCAGATAGGCTACCCAGCGCTGTTACGACTACAGCAGACACACTACCCAGCCCCCCTACGACTACAGCAGACACAATACCCAGCACCCCTATGACTACAGCAGACACACTACCCAGCTCCCCTATGACTACAGCAGACACACTACCCAGCACCCCTATGACTACAGCAGACACACTACCCAGCCCCCCTATGACTACTGCAGACACACTACCCAGCCCCCCCCCAGCAGATAGGCTACCCAGCGCTGTTACGACTACAGCAGACAGACTACCCAGTGCTGTTACGACTACAGCAGACAGGCTACCCAGCCCCCCTATGACTACAGCAGACACACTACCCAGCCCCCCTATGACTACAGCAGACACACTACCCAGCCCCCCTATGACAACTGCAGACACACTACCCAGCCACCCCCAGCAGATAGGCTACCCAGCGCTGTTACGACTACAGCAGACAGGCTACCCAGCGCTGTTATGACTACAGCAGACAGGCTACCCAGCGCTGTTACGACTACAGCAGACAGGCTACCCAGCGCTGTTAGGACTACAGCAGACAGGCTACCCAGCAGTAGACCTATGATTAATTTTTTCTAGTCAGAAGTCAACAGGTAGTTATTCGCTAAATAGCCCCTTTGTGAATACACAATGCACTTCTCAGGGTTAATATGGACTTCAACAGGAAATGCTATTTGCTGCTTATTTTGGACGGCTTCATGGCAAGGACAGGTGTGGCTTGTAATGTCAAGCTAATGGAGTAGGCCATTGTGCTACTTCCTGATGGAAAATTCCCAGAGGGCCGAGATTGAGTGCTCTTATCTGGATGGGCTTGGGGCAGAGAGAGACAGGAAGTGATCTCACTCTCAAAGCTGGGCCTGATAACATACTTCACATCCACCCACACGCAAACAATAATTCACAGACCATGCACTGGCACACTGAGTAACACTGTCCACACTGATACTCCAGGGCAGGAATCAGAGGTTTATTTGCTAAATATTGAAAATGAGGTAATCTTTATATTTGGCAATGGAAACAATGTGTTTTTATGGAAAAAAGCATACTCATATAGCAATCCAGCCGTACATAGAGAGCATGGGCATGGGAATATCACAGTGGTAAGCCCCCCCCCCCCCCCCCCCCCCCACCACAAACACACACACAAAATAACAAAATGAGAAGGCAACGATCAAGAACACTACCTGTTTAGTCGTCTGCTGGAGTTTGCCTATGATGACAGAGTAGTCTTTTCTGCCAGAAATGTACTGTAGAACCAGAATGGCATTCCTTCTGAGAGCCGGTGAGTGTGAATGGATGGTTTTCTACCCTCTACAAAAGGCAGCTTTTCAGAGGTTAATAAAAAAAACTTGGGTTGAATGGCTCAATGTGCATGGGCCTCTTCAGGTGTACTGTGTGTCTAGAAAATGCTGGTGTCACAATAGGATGTAGTGACATTAAATAACACAGGCCATGAGGAGAATACGTTTTCTCAATAGAAGATAAACCTCTCAACTCTCCAGGTGAAATAATCTAGCACAGGTGATAGCCCTGGAGTTATGATATGAATCCCAGTCTCTATGTCAGCTCTATCAGTCTGTCAGCTTTCTGTCAGCTTCTATCATTCTGTCCGCGTCTGTCAGTCTGCCAGCTTCTATCAGTCTGTCAGCTTCTGTCAGTCTGTCAGCTAATGTCAGCTTCTGTTGTGTTCCGCATTAGCATCGAATAGCCCCTGTGATATGCAACTTTTCAGGGAAGTTAGGAACCAATATACTCAGTCTGTTAGGAATGCTAAAGCTCACTTTTTCAAAGAGAAATTTGCATCCTGTAGCACTAATTCCAAAAGGTTTGGGGAAACTGTAAAGTTAATGGAGAATAAGAGCACCTCCTCCCAGCTGCACATTGCACTGAGGACAGGAAACAGTAATTGCAGGGGCAGGTTTCTAAAGGCTATAGGAACTACATTCAGGAACAGACAGTAAAAGGAGCAGGTTTCTGGGCGTGATATAATAGATTCAAGGCATAATGTACAGACAAAGGTATGGTAGGATGTGAAAACATTGGAGGTAAACCTAGGCTTTGAGTAATGATGAGAGAGATATTGTCTCTACCGACGTTTAGACCAGGTGATGTCACCGCATATGTGGGAGGTGGAACTAAATGGTTGGTTGAGGCTTATTGAGCAGGGCTAGAGGCTCTACAGTGAAATAAGACAATAATCACTAACCAGGACAGTAATGGGCAAGGCATATTGATATTAGGGAGACAGTATTGGACAAGGCATATTGATATTAGGGAGAGGCATGCATAGCCGAGTGATCATAGGGGTCCAGTGAGTGGTTGGGCTGGCTGAAGACAAGACGATTCAGACCGCTAGCAGGCCGGGGCTAGCAAGCTAGCAGAAGGACCTTAGAGGGATGTAGCAATGGGGGAAAGTCTGTTTCAGCATTCTCGTGCGGTGACGTCAATAGACCAGTAGTGATGGATTAGTAGGTATAATGGCCCAGGAAATTGGCCGATGGATCTATTCAGTTAACAGTCCAATATGCTCTGGACAGCTAGCGGGCCACGGCTAGCAGGCTACCAGATGGGTATTCAGGGGACGTCGTGACATAGGAGCCAGTTGACTACCCCCTCAAGCAGATTACTTCGGTATTCCAGTCATGAAGGATCACCAGGGTTCCGTGACCCGTACCGGCAGTAGAAGCGGTCCGGGTATTGTAGCCCAGGAGTGGCTGATGGGCCTCTTCAGCTAGCCGGGAGATGGGCCTAGAATGGACTAGCTCCAGGCTAATTGGTGCTTGCTTCAGGACAGAGATGTTAGCCAGGAGTAGTCACTCGGATTGCTGCAATGATACAGGTGAAAAGGTTCAGAGCTTGTGATAGGAATCGGGGGAGTTGGGGGATATGGAGAGAAAATAGGTCCGGTATGCCCTGGTTTGAATCGCGTTGTACAAACTAGCGAGAGCTTTTCGAGCTAAAGGTTAGCTGATGACTAGCTAGCAGTGGTTAGCTGACTACTAGCTAGTAGCTAGTGAAGATGGCTAGCGAGGTTAATAAAAATAGTTCCGAAAAAACAGACCCAAACCACAATGGGGTTGCAGGAGAGTATTTAAAAGTTGAAGTTTAGAAAAAATATTTAAAAAAAGATATGCGAAGAAGAATATATAAAAATGTATTGACATGGGACACGACAAGACGAAGGACAAAGACGTCTGACTGCTACGCCATCTTGGAATCGGTAGTATCTCAGCTTATCTCAGTTTACTGGTCACCATAGCAACACCCACCCGTAGCACTCGCTCCAGTAGGTGTATTTCACTGATCATCTCCATAGCCAACTCCTGCCTTGGCCACCTTTCCTTCAAGTTTTCTGCAGCCAATGACTGGAACAATTTGCAAAAATCACTGAAGCTGGAGTCTTATAATCTCCCTCTCTAACTTTAAGCATCAGCTGTCAGAGCAGTTTACAGATCACTGCACCTATACACAGCAAATCTGTAAATAGCACACCCAACTACCTCATTCCCATATTATTACTTACCCTCTTGCTCTTTTGCACCCCAGTATCTCTACTTCCACATCATCATCTGCACATCTATTGCTAAATTGTAATGATTTTGCCTCCGTGGCCTGTTTATTGCCAACCTCCATACTCTTCTACATTTGCATAGATTTTTCTATATTTTTTGTTCTATTGTGTTATTGACTGTATGTTTGTTTATGTGTAACTCTGCGTTGTTGTTTTTGTCACACTGCTATGCTTTATCTTAGCCAGGTCGCAGTTGTAAATGAGAACTTGTTCTCAACTGGCCTACCTGGTTAAATAAAGGTGAAATATATATATATATATTTTTTTTTTTTATTCGACAATGTAGAAAATAGTAAAAATAAAGAAAAACCCTTGAATGGGTATGTGTGTCCAAACGTTTGACTGGTACTGTATAATACCTTACACCTGATGTATTGTAATCAATTACAACAAATAAAAACAGACGACCTAAATGTAATGAAAGAGAGAGAAACAAATCTATGTGGGTAATGGAAACAGCAGTGGTGTCTAGAGACACTGTCAAATGTATTTTTGGAGAGGAGGCAGTGAACATCTCCATAAATATATATTAGATGGCATTTACGCCAGTTTTCAACATCACATTCATTTAACCAGTGTCTAAATATTTGAAAAAAAAAGAATGTTTCTAAGATCTGAGGTTAAAAAGATCAGCGGAACGAACGTTCCTAAAAGAATGCGTCTCTGTGACATCACATGGTAGGATTAAAAGGTGAATTTTCAAAACATGCCGCGACTTTCTAACCAGAGGGAGAGTATTTTCTTCAAATCAAATCAAATGTATTTATAAAGCCCTTCGTACATCAGCTGATATCTCAAAGTGCTGTACAGAAACCCAGTCTAAAAACCCCAAACAGCAAAGCAATGCAGGTGTAGAAGCACGGTGGCTAGGAAAAACCACCGAGAAAGGCACGAACCTAGGAAGAAATCTAGAGAGGACCAAAACTATGAGGGGTGGCCAGTCCTCTTCTGGCTTTTCTTGCTCCGCACGTCCCCGTGAATCTCAGTGTTTGAAAACCACTGTTTTTAAAATCTGTTATCGGGTAGAACTTATTAACTTTTTTTTCTTTTTTTCTACAAAACCTAGAATTGTGCTGTTTTCAAATCACATCTGTAGACACTGGTATTGTGCTGGAGGTAATGAATATGAGGTTGAAAAGTGATGGAATTTCCATATAAGGGTTTTTTTTTTTTTTTCTCTCCCTTCAGAGGGGAAGAAACACATTGATTCATGCCCGGGTTTCAAATCTGTCTTTGCATAGGAGAGGAGGCGATAGCAGCAGCGGCTCTAACCTTTGCTTCCTTCCCCGGGAGTGGATGAGGTTTCCATGACAACCTGAATCTGAATAGCGAGTGTCTTTATTGGAAGTGACATATTAATAAACTGTAAACCCCCCCCCCCCCCCCCCCGAGGGACCATAATCACCCTTCAATTACTTTTTCCCCTCCTCTTTTGATTCCTCCTCGTTCTCTTGCGGTGAATTTAATAATGTCATGTAATGTAGGATAACGTCCTCAGATACTTGACATCAAACGGAGAATTCCCCTACAGCTGCATTGACCTGCTTGATGAAGTGTTACATGTCTGGTACAGTCAATGGCCAATAATGATCTTCAGTAATGCAGCCCAGTGGAAATGAAGGATTTTCCATGGCTGGTCAGCTGCTGAGGCAGATACACAATCACTCAACCCACATCCAAGTAGTTGATTATTTTGGTGCTTGAACTGACGGAAATTAACTGCAAACACAACTTGAAATTTTCTCATCTTCTTGAAACTGTCAAATCCTTTCCTAGAATTATTTGCAGCATCTCCTAATAAGAAAGTGAAACATTTCTAAGGAACAATGTAATCATTAAAAGTTTTTTTTTTTTTTTTTTTTTTTAAATGTCTGTTGGAAGTTTCTGGAATGGAAGTGAGGGGTTATGGCATGTAATACTGCTACTAGTCATACATGGATTCTCAAAGACATCAAACCATTAAAGTCATTTTCTCACCATTGCTCACTAACAAACGGTTCCATTTTCTTAATGGCTGGTCACTGCAAGATGTTTCACAGCTTGAAAGCTCAAAATCTCCAGAAAATAGACAGTCAAGGTAAATCAAATAAATTAAAATACCTCCCAGTTGTCCTCTAAAGACTTTGTACGTGCAGCTTTTTCTTTGTCTACAGCTTGTGAAAAGGCAATAATTATTAACACCTGGAATTGTTTCTTACAGAACATTGTACTCCTTTATTTGAAAAGCTTCTATCATTTTAAAAGGATATAGAAAAAGGTAAGACACTTTTAAATGCAAACAAACAGCATGTGTGAACGTGTGCTTGTGACAAAAATCAATACATTTTAAAAGAGTGAGTTAATACTGCACAACTAATTCAATCTGAAAGATGCAAAGTTTCAAAGCTGGTCTTAAATTGGGAGCATTGTTTATCTGGCTAGAGTCAACATACATGCCAGTTGAAAAGTTTATGTGGGAACTCTGTTGGAAAAGCATTCCAGGTGTTAGCTGGTTGAGAGAATGCCAAAAGTGTGAAAAGCTATCATCGAGGTAAAGGATTTCTACTTAAAACATTTATTTGGATTTAAAATGTTTGTGTTTGTTAAACACATGTGTTAATTCATAGATTTGATGTCTTCACTATTATTCTACAATGAAGCAAATATTAAAAGAAAGGAAAACCCTTGAATGAGTAGGTGAGGTCCCTGAGCACTTGTTGTCTACTTTTCCTTCACTCTGCAGTCCAACTCATCCCAAAACATCTCAATTGGGTTGAGGTCGGTGATTGTGGAGGCCAGGTCATCTGAAGCAACATTCCATCATTCTCCTTATTGGTCAAATAGCCCTTACACAGCCTGGAGGTGTGTTGGGTCATTGTCCTGTTGAAAAACAAGCACAAACCAGATGGGATGGCATATCGCTGCAGAATGCTGTGGTAGACATGTTGTTTAAGTGTGCTTTGAATTCTAAATAAATCACTGACAGTGTCACCAGCATGCTTCACAGTGGGAACCACACATGCAGAGATCATCCGTTCACCTACTCTGCTTCTCACAGAGACACAGCAGTTTCCAACGGTCTAATGTCCATTGCTCGTGTTTCTTGGCCCAAGCAAGTCTCTTCTTATTATTGGTGTCCTTTAGTAATGGTTTCTTTGCAGCAATTTGTCTGAGGAGGAGTAAGGATCGGACCAAGCGCAGCGTGGTAAGTGTTCATGATGATTTTAATTAAAACTCAGAACACTAAACAATAAATGACAACATGAATTTACAAAACCGAAACAGTACCGTGTCGCCCAAACACACACACACGGAAACAAACACCCACAAACCAAAAGTGAAACCCAGGCTACCTAAGTATGATACTCAATCAGAGACAACTAATGACACCTGCCTCTGATTGAGAACCATACTAGGCCGAACACAAAAACCAACAGACTGCCCACCCCAACTCACGCTCTGACCATACTAAACAAAGAATAAAATAACAGAACTATGGTCAGAACTTCACAATAGTAAAGAATAGTGATGGATACAGTAAACATTATATACATATGAGATGAGTAATGTGAAATATGTAAACATTATTAAAGGGGCATTAGTGTCGCATTTATTAAATTAGCCAATGATATCAAGTCTGTATGTAGGGCAGCAGCCTCTCTGTGCTAGTGGTAGCTGTTTAACAATCTGATGGCCTTGAGATAGAAGCTGTTTTTCAATCTCTCTCTGTCTCAGCTTTGATGCACCTATACTGACCTCGCCTTCTGGATGGAAGTGGGGTGAACAGGCAGTGGCTCTTGTGGTTGTTGTCCTTGATATTTTTTGCCTTCCTGTGACATCGGGTGTTGTTGTTTCCTAACCTTCACCACCTGGGGTTGGCCCATCAGAAAGTCCAGTACCCAGTTGCACAGGGCGGCGTCAAGACCCAGGGTCTCAAGCTTAATGATGCGTTTGGAGGGTAATATGGTGTTAAATGCTGAGCTGTAGTCAATGAACAGCATTCTAACATAGGTATTGCTCTTATCCAGATGGGATAGGGCAGTGTGAGGGCGATTGCATTGTCTGTGGACCTATTGGGGAGGTAAGCAAATTGAAGTGGGTTTAGGGTATCAGGTAGGGTGGAGGTGATATGTCACTAGTCTCTCAAAGCACTTCACGATGACAGAAGTGAGTGCTAAGGGGAGAGAGTTTTAAGTAGTTACCATAGCTTTACTGGGAACAGGAACAATGGTGGCCATCTTGAAGCATGTGGGGACAGCAGACTGGGATAAGGATTGATTGAATATGTCTGTAAAGACACCAGCCAGCTGGTCTGCGCATGCTCTGAGGACACGGGATGCCGTTTGCCGTCTGTTACTTGAACTCTGTAAAGCATTTATTTAGGCTGCAATTTCTGAGGCTGGTAACTCTAATGAACTTATCCTCTGCAGCAGAGGTAACTCTGGGTCTTCCTTTCCTGTGGCGGTCCTCATGAGAGCCAGTTTC
This sequence comes from Oncorhynchus mykiss, assembly GCF_013265735.2. Classification (NCBI taxonomy): domain Eukaryota; kingdom Metazoa; phylum Chordata; class Actinopteri; order Salmoniformes; family Salmonidae; genus Oncorhynchus; species Oncorhynchus mykiss. Next base: position 79,505,207 of record NC_048567.1, on the reverse strand, counting down.
ACAGTGCCTCATGAGAGCCAGTTTCACAGTGCTTGATGAGAGCCAGTTTCACAGTGCCTCATGAGAGCCAGTTTCACAGTGCCTCATGAGAGCCAGTTTCACAGTGCTTGGTGAGAGCCAGTTTCACAGTTCCTCATGAGATAAAGTTTCACAGTGCCTCATGAGAGCCAGTTTCACAGCGCTTGATGAGAGCCAGTTTCACAGTGCCTCATGAGAGCCAGTTTCACAGTGCCTCATGAGAGTCAGTTTCAAAACGCTTGATGAGAGCCAGTTTCACAGTGCCTCATGAGAGCCAGTTTCACAGTGCTTCATGAGAGCCAGTTTCACAGTGCTTGATGAGAGCCAGTTTCACAGTGCCTCATGAGAGCCAGTTTCACAGTGCCTCATGAGAGCCAGTTTCACAGTGCTTGGTGAGAGCCAGTTTCACAGTGCCTCATGAGAGCCAGTTTCACAGTGCCTCATGAGAGAAAGTTTCACAGTGCCTCATGAGAGCCAGTTTCACAGCGCTTGATGAGAGCCAGTTTCACAGTGCCTCATGAGAGCCAGTTTCACAGTGCCTCATGAGTCAGTTTCACAACGCTTGATGAGAGCCAGTTTCACAGTGCCTCATGAGAGCCAGTTTCACAGTGCCTCATGAGAGCCAGTTTCACAGCGCTTGATGAGAGCCAGTTTCACAGTGCCTCATGAGAGCCAGTTTCACAGTGCCTCATGAGAGCCAGTTTCACAGTGCCTCATGAGAGCCAGTTTCACAGCGCTTGATGAGAGCCAGTTTCACAGTGCCTCATGAGAGCCAGTTTCACAGTGCCTCATGAGAGCCAGTTTCACAGTGCCTCATGAGAGCCAGTTTCACAGTGCCTCATGAGAGCCAGTTTCACAGCGCTTGATGAGAGCCAGTTTCACAGTGCCTCATGAGAGCCAGTTTCACAGCGCTTGATGAGAGCCAGTTTCACAGTGCCTCATGAGAGCCAGTTTCACAGTGCCTCATGAGAGCCAGTTTTACAGTGCCTCATGAGAGACAGTTTCATAGTGCCTCATGAGAGCCAGTTTCACAGTGCCTCATGAGAGCCAGTTTCACAGCGCTTGATGAGAGCCAGTTTCACAGTGCCTCATGAGAGCCAGTTTCACAGTGCCTCATGAGAGCCAGTTTCACAGTGCCTCATGAGAGCCAGTTTCACAGTGCCTCATGAGAGCCAGTTTCACAGCGCTTGATGATAGCCAGTTTCACAGTGCCTCATGAGAGCCAGTTTCACAGTGCCTCATGAGAGCCAGTTTCACAGCGCTTGATGAGAGCCAGTTTCACAGTGCCTCATGCCTCATGAGAGCCAGTTTCACAGTGCCTCATGAGAGCCAGTTTTACAGTGCCTCATGAGAGCCAGTTTCACAGTGCCTCATGAGAGCCAGTTTCACAGTGCCTCATGAGTTCCAGTTTCACAGTACCTCATGAGAGCCAGTTTCACATTGCCTCATGAGAGCCAGTTTCACAGTGCCTCATGAGAGCCAGTTTCACAGTGCCACATGAGAGCCAGTTTCACAGTGCCTCATGAGAGCCAGTTTCACAGTGCCTCATGAGAGCCAGTTTCACAGCGCTTGATGAGAGCCAGTTTCACAGTGCCTCATGAGAGCCAGTTTCACAGTGCCTCATGAGAGCCAGTTTCACAGTGCCTCATGAGAGCCAGTTTCACAGTGCCTCATGAGAGCCAGTTTCACAGCACTTGATGAGAGCCAGTTTCACAGTGTCTCATGAGAGCCAGTTTCACAGTGCCTCATGAGAGCCAGTTTCACAGTGCCTCATGAGAGCCAGTTTCAAAGTGCCTCATGAGAGCCAGTTTCACAGTGCCTCATGAGAGCCAGTTTCACAGTGCCTCATGAGAGCCAGTTCACAGTGCCTCTTGAGAGCCAATTTCACAGTGCCTCATGAGAGCCAGTTTCACAGCGCCTCATGAGAGCCAGTTTCACAGTGCCTCATGAGAGCCAGTTTCACAGTGCCTCATGAGAGCCAGTTTCACAGTGCCTCATGAGAGCCAGTTTCACAGCGCTTGATGAGAGCCAGTTTCACAGTGCCTCATGAGAGCTAGTTTCACAGTGCCTCATGAGAGCCAGTTTCACATTGCCTCATGAGAGCCAGTTTCACAGTGCCTCATGAGAGCCAGTTTTACAGTGCCTCATGAGAGCCAGTTTCACAGTGCCTCATGAGAGCCAGTTTCACATTGCCTCATGAGAGCCAGTTTCACAGTGCCTCATGAGAGCCAGTTTCACAGTTTCTCATGAGAGCCAGTTTCACAGTGCCTCATGAGAGCCAGTTTCACAGTGCCTCATGAGAGCCAGTTTCACAGTGCCTCATGAGAGCCAGTTTCACAGTACCTCATGAGAGCCAGTTTCACAGTGCCTCATGAGAGCCAGTTTCACAGCGCCTCATGAGAGCCAGTTTCACAGTGCCTCATGAGAGCCAGTTTCACAGTGCCTCATGAGAGCCAGTTTCACAGCACCTCATGAGAGCCAGTTTCACAGTGCCTCATGAGAGCCAGTTTCACAGCGCCTCATGAGAGCCAGTTTCACAGTGCCTCATGAGAGCCAGTTTCACAGTGCCTCATGAGAGCCAGTTTCACAGTGCCTCATGAGAGCCAGTTCACAGTGCCTCTTGAGAGCCAGTTTCACAGTGCCTCATGAGAGCCAGTTTCACAGCGCCTCATGAGAGCCAGTTTCACAGTGCCTCATGTGAGCCAGTTTCACAGTGCCTCATGAGAGCCAGTTTCACAGTGCCTCATGAGAGCCAGTTTCACAGCGCTTGATGAGAGCCAGTTTCACATTGCCTCATGAGAGCCAGTTTCACAGTGCCTCATGAGAGCCAGTTTCACAGTGCCTCATGAGAGCCAGTTTCACAGTGCCTCATGAGAGCCAGTTTCACATTGCCTCATGAGAGCCAGTTTCACAGTGCCTCATGAGAGCCAGTTTCACAGTGCCTCATGAGAGCCAGTTTCACAGTTTCTCATGAGAGCCAGTTTCACAGTGCCTCATGAGATCCAGTTTCACAGTGCCTCATGAGAGCCAGTTTCACAGTGCCTCTTGAGAGCCAGTTTCACAGAACCTCATGAGAGCCAGTTTCACAGTGCCTCATGAGAGCCAGTTTCACAGCGCCTCATGAGAGCCAGTTTCACAGTGCCTCATGAGAGCCAGTTTCACAGTGCCTCATGAGAGCCAGTTTCACAGCGCCTCATGAGAGCCAGTTTCACAGTGCCTCATGAGAGCCAGTTTCACAGCGCCTCATGAGAGCCAGTTTCACAGTGCCTCATGAGAGCCATGTTTCACAGTGCCTCATGAGAGCCAGTTTCACAGTGCCTCATGAGAGCCAGTTTTAAAGTGCCTCATGAGAGCCAGTTTCACAGTGCCTCATGAGAGCCAGTTTCAAAGTGCCTCATAAGAGCCAGTTTCACAGTGCCTCATGAGAGCCAGTTTCACAGTGCCTCATGAGAGCCAGTTTCACAGTGCTTGATGAGTGCCAGTTTCACATTGCCTCATGAGAGCCAGTTTCACAGTGCCTCATGAGAGCCAGTTTCACAGTGCCTCATGAGAGCCAGTTTCACAGTGCCTCATGAGAGCCAGTTTCACAGTGCCTCATGAGAGCCAGTTTCACAGTGCCTCATGAGAGCCAGTTTCACAGTTTCTCATGAGAGCCAGTTTCACAGTGCCTCATGAGAGCCAGTTTCACAGTGCCTCATGAGAGCCAGTTTCACAGTGCCTCATGAGAGCCAGTTTCACAGTGCCTCATGAGAGCCAGTTTCACAGTGCCTCATGAGAGCCAGTTTCACAGTGCCTCATGAGAGCCAGTTTCACAGCGCTTGATGAGAGCCAGTTTCACAGCGCTTGATGAGAGCCAGTTTCACAGCGCTTGATGAGAGCCAGTTTCACAGTTTCTCATGAGAGCCAGTTTCACAGTGCCTCATGAGAGCCAGTTTCACAGTGCCTCATGAGAGCCAGTTTCACAGTGCCTCATGAGAGCCAGTTTCACAGTGCCTCATGAGAGCCAGTTTCACAGTGCCTCATGAGAGCCAGTTTCACAGTGCCTCATGAGAGCCAGTTTCACAGTGCCTCATGAGAGCCAGTTTCACAGTGCCTCATGAGAGCCAGTTTCACAGTGCCTCATGAGAGCCAGTTTCACATTGCCTCATGAGAGCCAGTTTCACAGTGCCTCATGAGAGCCAGTTTCACAGTGCCTCATGAGAGCCAGTTTCACATTGCCTCATGAGAGCCAGTTTCACAGTGCCTCATGAGAGCCAGTTTCACAGCTCTTGACGGTTTTTGCGACTGCACTTGAATACACGTTCAAAGTTCTTGACATTTTCCGCGTTGACCGACCTTCATGTCTTAATGTAATGATGGACTGTCATTTCTCTTTGCTTATTTGAGCTGTTCTTGCCATAATATGGACTTTGTATTTTACCAAAAAGGCCAATCTTCCATATACCACCCCTATATTGTCACAATACAACTGATTGACTCTTAAGAAGGAAAATAAATTCCATAAATTGACTTTTAACAAGGCACACCTGTTAATTGAAGTGCATTCCAGGTGATTACCTCATGAACCTAGTTGAGAGAATGCCAAGTATGTGCAAAGCTCTCATGAAGTCAAAGGGTGGCTACTTAGAAAAATCTCAGATAAAAATATATTTTGATTTGTCTAACACTTTTTTGGTTACTACATGATTCCGTATGTGTTATTTCATAGTTTTTCTACAAAAAGAGTTGAAAATAGTAAAAATAAAGAACTTCCAACGTTTGGTGTTTTGCTGATCTAGTTCCATAGATCGGTGTACAATTGGCCCAGCGCCGTCCGGGTATGGGTTTGGCCAGGGTAGGCTGTCATCGTAAATAAGAATTTGTTCTTAACTGACATGCCTAGTTAAATAAAATAAAACATAACTTTCAAGTATATCAATGAACACTAGTCCCGTGTGGATGGGGTAATTGTCATCGTATCGGGGAATAGACATAGTAGCCCAAATAATGGCCTTCCAGCAATTGAATACATGAGCCTAAGCATGATGGGATGTTACTTCCTTAGATAACTCAGGAACCACACCTGTGTGGTGGAAGCACCTGCTTTCATTGTACTTTGTATACCTCATTTACTCAAGTTACCTCTAGGTGTTTATTTGTGTAAGAGTATGCTTTGGTCTATAAAGTATCCACCTCGGAACCTGAGCGGCTGTGAAACCAAAGCGACGGTGGGCCTGGTGTCTGATGGATTTTAACATTGTGTCTGAACAATACCTGACAAACCTGGGAAAATTGCATAAATACAGGAAGGGGGCATAATATGGAAAAGGTGAACAGGAGAAGGATTCCTCCCCGTCCAGTCACGGCAAGAAGGGATGCAGCTTTTGTCAAACTCAGGTTATGAGAATGAACGTAGCAAGAGAATAAGGCCGTTATTCACTGTGAGCTAGTACGGGCCTGGAAGGAGAAGCAGTTGACCGGACTTCAATGTTCCTTTATTGTATTGTAAGTTGCAGAAAATGGCCGAGCTATTCCATTGAGGATTTCACTGATGAAACAGAACACGGTTAGGTAGAGGAGGGAGTTCGTCCAAATGTAAATTTTTGTAAAAATGTGTGGTGAGGGAGTTTTCAATAAAATAGGTGTTATGGCTTATGATCAAATGGGTGGTTTGAGCTCTGAATGCTGATTGGCTGAAAGCCACCACAGGTATGATAAACCTCTTCTAAATTACGTTGGTAACCAATAGAACATGGCTAAAGTCTGTATTCAGGACATTCCGTGTTGCTTTGTGCAAAAGAACAGCCCTTAGCCGTGATATATTGGCCATATACCACACCCTGAGGCCATATTAAATATACCACACCCCCTGAGGCCTTATTGAATATGCCACACCCCCTGAGGCCGTATTAAATATACCACACCCCCTGAGGCCTTATTAGATATGCCACAGACCATGAGGCCTTATTAAATAGACCACACCCCCTGAGGCCATATTAAATATACCACACCCCCTGAGGCCTTATTAAATATACCACACCCCCTGAGGCCATATTAAATATACCACACCCCCTGAGGCCTTATTAATTTTACCACACCCCCTCAGGCCTTAAAAAAAAAGATAGTTGTTGAAATGATTGGATACCTTGTCCAGCACCCTCCCCTTGCAAATCTAACAACGCTTCTTCTAAAATGTATTGTGGAGACTGGAGAACACATTGGGAGGGATCTTACACCATTCCTCCATACAGAATCTTTCCAGATCCTTGATATCCTTCATTGACACTTATGGAATGCCCTCTTCTATTCCAACCACAGGTTTTCAATGGGGTTCAAGTCACTTGGTAAAGACCTAAACTAGGGCCCCTGGATCAGTGGAAGCCAAATAGCGCCATAACATCAAAATAGCCAACACCATATTTTATGCATTGGCTTGTACTTTTGAAGGCCAAACCTACCGCCGGTGTGTGTAGCCAATAAGCTTGATTTTCATGTCATATGACCATTGCACTAGTTCCAATACAAGTGCCAATGCCATTTAACTCCAGGCAGTCCTATGGTACAGATGACATGAAAATAGAGGTCATTGGCCACGCACACCAATGGTGAGTTTATCCTTCGAAAGAACAATGCACATGCAGAAAATATCTCATACTCACTGTAACATATGGAGGTGGGTCGTTGATTGGGGTGGCAGGAAGCCTAGTGGTCAGAGCATTGGGCCAGTAACCAAAAGGTTGCTTGATTGAATCCCCGATCTGACAAGGTAAAAATAAATCTGTCTTTTTTCCCCTGAACAAAGCAGTTAACCCCGGTAGGCCATCAATAGAAATAAAAATGTGTTCTTAAATGACTTGCCTAGTTAAATAAAGGTTCAAAATAAATACATATATAAAAAATAAACGTTATGGGGTTATTTTGTTTCAACTGGTCCTGGGGCTCTTGTTAAGGTCATCATGAACTTTACCCAGTACCAAAAACCTGGTTACCTCTGCCAGGAAGCTGAAACTTGACCGCAAGTGGATCTTGCAGCAAGACAATAATATCAAGCACACATCAAAATCCACAAAGGAAAAAGGTTAATTGACCACAAAATCAATATTTTGCATTGGCCATCTCAGTCTCCAGACTTGAACCCCATTGAAAAAACTGTGGTTTGAATTGAAGAGGATAATTCATAAGTGTAGAGGAAGGATATCAAGACTCTGAATGAACAAATCATTCAAATCATCTAAGATCCCTCCCAATGTGTTCTTCAATCTCATATAAACATCTGGGATGAGGGCCAGGAGAACCGACCCATCAGGTGTTCACTCAGAGAGAGAGTAAGGGTGACACACTGGGTCAAAATGTAATTCTTCACACACCTGCTTGAGCTTGGCAACTTTGATACGCCTCTCATCTCACCTACATAATTAGGCTACTAATTAGGCTACTAATTAGGCTACTTCATTTGACCAAACGGACAACTGGATAAATCACATAAATAATGAATTTGAATTGATCAGAGATCAATCATTATATAAATCAATGTACTACTTAAGTCGTTTTCTGAACTTTACTATTTATGTTTGTCAACTTTTACTTCACTTTTTAGATGTTTTATTTTTTATTTCACCTTAATTTAACCAGGTAGGCTTGTTGAGAACAAGTTCTCATTTACAACTGCGACCTGGACAAGATAAAGCAAAGCAGTGCGACACAAACAACAACACAGAGTTGCACATGGAATAAACAATAAACAAGCCAATAACAAAATAAACAAGTTAATGACACAGTAGAAAAAAAATAAAGTCTGTATACAGTGTGTGCAGAAGGCATGAGGAGGTAGGCAATACATAGGCCATAGTAGTGAACATTTTGCAATTTAACACTGGAGTGATAACGATGATGTGCAAGTAGAGATACTGGTGTGCAAAAGAGCAGAAAAGTAAAAAAAAACTGAATGGGGATGAGGTAGGTAGATTGGGTGGGCTATTTACAGATGGACTATGTACAGCTGCAGTGATCGGTTAGCTCCTCAGATAGTTGATGTTTAAAGTTGGTGAGGGAAATTAAAGTTTCCATGAATTTTGCAATTTATTCCAGTCACTGGCACCTGGAAGGAAAGGTGGCCAAATTAGGTGTTGGCTTTAGGGATGATCAGTGAGATATACCTGTTGGAACGTGTGCTACGGGTGGGTGTTGTTATCGTGACAAGTGAACTGAGATAAGGCGGAGCTTTACCTAGCATAGACTTACAGATGACCTGGAGCCAGTGGTTCTGGCGACGAATATGTAGCGAGGGTCAGCCGACTAGAGCAGACTATCCTACCGATCCTCGACTTCGGCGATGTAATCTACAAAATAGCTTCCAACACTCTACTCAGCAAACTGGATGCAGTCTATCACTGTGCCACCCGCAGTGGTGGGTGGTTTAAGGTGATTTGGTAACAAAATGGATGGCACTGTGATAGACTGCATCCAGTTTGCTAAGTAGAGTGTTGGAAGCTATTTTGTAGATGACATCGCCGAAGTCGAGGATCGGTAGGATAGTCAGTTTTACTAGGGTAAGTTTGGCGGCGTGAGTGAAGGAGGCTTTGTTGCAAAATAGAAAGCCGATTCAAGATTTGATTTTGGAATGGAGATGTTTAATATGAGTCTGGAATGAGCGTTTAGTCTAGCCAGACACCTAGGTATTTATAGTTGTCCACATATTCTAGGTCGGAACCGTCCAGGGTGGTGATGCTAGAAGGGCGGGCGGGTGCGGGCAGCGAACGGTTGAAAAGCATGTATTTGATTTTACTAGCATTTAAGAGCAGTTGGAGGCCACGGAAGGAGTGCTGTATAGCATTGAAGCTTGTTTGCAGTTTAGTTAGCACAGTGTCCGAGGAAGGGCCAGAAGTATGCAGAATGGGGTCGTCTGCGTAGAGGTGGATCAGGGAATCGCCCGCAGAAAGAGCGACATCATTGATATATACAGAGAAAAGAGTCAGCCCGACAATTGAACCCTGTGGTACCACCATAGAGACTGCCAGACGTCCGCACAACATGCTGTCCGATTTGAAACACTGAACTCTGTCTGCAAAGTAGTTGGTGAACTAGGCGAGGCAATCATTAGAAAAACCAAGGCAATTAAGACTGCCGATAAGAATACGGTGATTGACAGAGTCGAAAGCATTGGCCAGGTCGATGAAGACGGCTGCACTGTCTGTTATCGATGGCGGTTATCATATTGTTTAGTACCTTGAGAGTGGCTGAGGTGCACCCGTGACCAGCTCGGAAGCCGGATTGCACACCGGAGAAGTTACGGTGGGATTTGAAATGGTCAGTGATCTGTTTATTAATAACTTGGCTTTCGAAGACTTTAGATAGGCAGGGCAGGATGGATATAGGTCTGTAACAGTTTGTATCTAGGGTGTCACCCCCTTTGAAGAGGGGGATGACCGCGGCAACTTTCCAATCTTTAGGGATCTCAGACGATACCAAAGAGAGGTTGAACAGGCTGGTAATAGGGGTTGCAACAATGGCGGCGGAGAGTTTTAGAAAGAGAGGGTCCAGATAGAATAGCCCAGCTGATTTGTACGGCTACAGGTTATGCAGCTCTTTCAGACCATCTGCTGTCTGGATATGGCGAGTAGCTGCGAGGGGGGCTGGGCATGGCCAGCCGTTGAGAAATGCTTATTGAAATGTTTGATTATCAAGCATTTATCGGTGGTGGCCGTGTTACCTAGCCTCAGTGCAGTGGGCAGCTGGGAGGAGGTGCTCTTGTTCTCCATGGACTTTACGTATAGTGTCCCAAAACTTTTTGGAGTTAGAGCTACAGGATGCGAATTTCTGCTTGAAAAAGCTAGCCTTTTCTTTCCTGACTGACTGCGTGTATTGGTTCCTGACTTCCCTGAAAAGTTGCATATCGTGGGGACTTTTCGATGCTCTTGCAGTCCGCCACGAGATGTTTTTGTGCTGGTCAATGGCAGTCAGGTCTGGAGTGAACCAAGGCCTATATCTGTTCTTAGTTCTGCATTTTTTGAACGGGGCATGCTTATCTAAGATGGTGAGGAAATTACTTTTAAAGAATGACCAGTCATCCTCGACTGACGGGATGAGGTCAATATCCTTCCAGGATACCCGGGCCAGGTCGATTAGAAAGGCCTGCTCGCAGAAGTGTTTCAGGGAGCGTTTGACTGCGGACCCATAGCGGATACAGGCAATGAGGCAGTGATCACTGAGTTCCTGATTGAAAACGGCAGAGGTGTATTTTGGAGGGCAAGTTGGTCAGGATAATGTCCCTGAGGGTCCCCATGTTTACGGATTTAGGGTTGTACCTGGTAGGTTCCTTGATGATGTGTGTGAGATTGAGGGCATCTAGCTTAGATTGTAGGACTAACGGGGTGTTAAGCATATCCCAGTTTAGGTCACCTAACAGAACAAACTCTGAAGCTGGATGCGAGGCAATCAATTCACAAATGGTGTCCAGGGCACAGCTGGGAGCGGAGGGGAGTCAATAGCAGACTGCAACAGTGAGAGACTTATTTCTGGAGAGGTTCATTTTTAAAATTAGAACTTCGAACTGTTTGGGTTTAGACCTGGAAAGTATGACAGAACTCTGCAGGCTAACGCTGCAGTAGATTGCATCTCCTCCCCCTTTGGCAGTTCTATCTTGACGGAAAATGTTGTAGCTGCGAATGGAAATCTCAGAAGTGTTGGTGGCCTTTCTAAGCCAGGATTCAGACACGGCAAGGACATCAGGGTTGGCGGAGTGTGCTAAAGCAGTGAGTAAAACAAACTTAAGGAGGAGGCTTCTGATGTTGACATGCATGAAACCAAGGTTTTTTTGATCACAGAAGTCAACAAATGAGGGTGCCTGGGGACACGCAGGGCCTGGGTTTACCTCCACATCAACCGAGGAACAGAGGAGCAGTAGGATGAGGGTGCGGCTGAATGCTATCAAAACTGGTCACCTAGAGCTTTGGGGACAAATAATAAAAGGAGCAGATATCTGGGCGTGGTAGAATAGATTCAGGGCATAATGTGCAGACAGGGGTATGGTGGGGTGCGGGTACAGCGGAGGTAAGCCCAGGCACTGAGTGATGACAAGAGAGGTTGTATCTCTGGACATGCTCGTTATAATTGGTGAGGTCACAGCATGTGTGGGAGGTGGGACAAAGGAGGTATCAGGGGTGTCAGAGAATCTAAAACAATGATATCTAACCTAAACAACAGTATACAAGGCATATTGACATATGAGAGAGACATACTGCGAGGCATAAAGTAATCACAGGTGTTGATTTGGAGAGCTGGCTAAGACAACAACAACAACAGCTAATCAGCTAAGACAAACACAGGTTAAACACAGGTTAAATGGCGATGAATGGGCAGAGGGTCGGTTAACTACACACAGAGCCTGAGTTCGCGGCTGTGGCAGGCAGATAAACAAAAACAAAAAATAAATAAATTAAATAAAATAAATAAATAAACAGAATGGGGTACCGTGATTAATGGACAATCCAGCGGGCATCAGCTATGTAGCCAAGTGATCATAGGGTCCAGGGGGCAGCAATATATGGAACAGGGAAGCCGCAAAGTAGTCGCTACTACGCTGGCACGTGATTGACACAGCGTTTAAAGTTAGTGGCCCAGGGCTAGTAGAAGCGTCTGCTCTGATGTCCGACGGAGGCCGGTTGAAGGCACAGCGGATGGAGTATTCGTCGGCAGACGAGTCGAGGTGGTTTGGCGGGGCACCGTGTCGACTAAGGATCCAAGCCAGGTGGTGAAAGAGGTATTGCAGTTGTAGTAATTTAGTTTTCTATCCGGGAGATGCAACTGGTTCACGGCTAACTGGTGCTAGCTTCGCGGAAGGGGCGTTTGCCACTGTAGCCACTCGGTAGCAGCGGTGATCCGGTGCCAAGATCCAGAGCTTACGGCAAGGATCCGGTCAAGTATTGAGTTCTAGCCGTGTTTGGATGGAGTCCGGGTGAACAACTGAGTAGGCCGGGAGGTGGACCTCAGGGATAGCTGCGGTACTGGGTAACTCGGTGGGTGCTAGCTAGCTGTGAAGAACAGGAGAATGGTCCTGGTATTAAAGCAGGAATCTGGCGTTGTAGTGGAGAGACAGTCCGTTACTGGTAGGCTGGCGAGTTTTATCCATGCTAAAAAAAAGAGGGCTGGTATCTGTGCAGAAGGTAAAGGCCGCTAGCAGTGGCTAACAATGACTCAATAGCTTGTATCTAATTAGCTGGTTAGCTATTTCCTAAAGAAAAGTATGTGATTTGTACTCCATGCATTTTCCATGCATTTTCCCTAACACCTAAAAGTACCTGTTACATTTTGAATGCTTAGCAGGACAGGACAATTGTTACATTCACAGACTTATCAGGAGAACATCCCTGGTCATCCTGCTGCCTCTGATCTAGCGGACTCACTAAACATGAATGAGTTGTTTGGTAAATTATGTCTGAGTTTTGGAGAGTGCCCTTGGCTATCCGTAAAATTTGAAAACAATTAAAATTATGACATCTGATTTGCTTAATATAAGAAATGTAAAATTATGTACACTTTTACTTAGTTATGTATGAGCAATTTCATTTACTTTTGATAATTCAAAACCAAATAATTTTAGATTTTTACTCACGTTGTATTTTCACTTTTATTTGTCATTTTCTTTTAAGAAAGTATGATAATTGGGTACTTTTTCCACCAGTGGTTAGATGGGATCCAGCTTTTGTCAAATTCACATCAAAATATGTCTGTTTTCTTTTGCATTTTAGCTAACTTTAACCCTAACCATTTTCCTAAACTTAAACCTTATTGTCCTGACCTGCTAAGTTAAATATCCTAACCTGCTGCGTAGGATCGTTATGGTATGTCCCGCAGGAGATTACTCATAACACTGAGAGAGAGAGACACAGAGAGAGACACAGAGAGAGACACAGAGAGAGACAGAGACAGAGAGGGAGACACAGCAAGCGAGCGAGAGACACAGCGAGAGAGCGAGACAGACAGACAGACAGAGACACAGAGAGAGAAAGGAAACTGATTGACAGGGATATTTATGTTAACGTCAGAATCAGTATACATTGAAGTACAGACAAGGGTAATATTTACTTGATCACCGTGATGCTTTCCATCTGAAGTGATCTATAAGTACTGCTATTCTAGGACGATACCAACAACATTTCTGACTCAGACTCTCCATGTGGTTACCATGGATACCCAAGAAATACAAAACAGCACTCCGCAAATTGTGATTTCCAAATGAAAGGACCAAGAAACCATTCTCTATTCACGAAGAGTGGAAAACAAATATTGGTTAATTTACTGTTTCCCCTGCAGAGACTTCAGAGAAGCACCAGAATGGAATAATGAAAAGATATTGAAAGCTTTGGATGCTCGTGTTTCATATGCAAATGTCAATGTATATTTGTGTATGTGTGTTGTCCACTGTTGATGTCCATGAGTATGACACTGTAGCTAATGATGCACCTATCAATTCTCTGTTCATTGTTCTTCCTTCATACCAGTGGAGGCTCCTCAGAGGAGGAAGGGGAGGACAATCTTCAGTGAATTTCATAAAAAGAAAAATAGTGAAACATTAAAAAAAGTTATCCTATTTAGATAAAACTATACCAAATATATTCACGTCACCAAATAATGTATTAAAACACACTGTTTTGCAATGAAGGTCTACAGTAGCCTCAACTAAAACCAAATGTTATTAGTCACATGCATACAGTGAAATGCTGAAGACAACAGGACTGGTAGACCTCACAGTGAAGTGCTGAATACAACAGGTGTATTAGACCTCACAGTGAAATGCTGAGTACAACAGGTGTAGTAGACCTTACAGTGAAATTCTAAATACAACAGGTGTAGTAGACCTTACAGTGAAATGCTGAATACAACAGGTGTAGTAGACCTTACAGTGAAATGCTGAATACAACAGGTGTAGTAGACCTTACAGTGAAATGCTGAATACAACAGGTGTAGACTTACAGTGAAATGTTTACTTACAAGCCCTTAACCAACAATGCAGTTAAGAAAATAGCTAAAAAAAAAGAATAATTAGATAATAGAGAATAATAACAAATAATTAAAGAGAAGCAGCAAATAACAATAGCGTGGCTATATATAAACAGTATATATATATATATATATATATGTATATACAGTGCCTTGCGAAAGTATTCGGCCCCCTTGAACTTTGCGACCTTTTGCCACATTTCAGGCTTCAAACATAAAGATATAAAACTGTATTTTTTTGTGAAGAATCAACAACAAGTGGGACACAATCATGAAGTGGAACGACATTTATTGGATATTTCAAACTTTTTTAACAAATCAAAAACTGAAAAATTGGGCGTGCAAAATTATTCAGCCCCCTTAAGTTAATACTTTTTAGCACCACCTTTTGCTGCGATTACAGCTGTTAGTCGCTTGGGGTATGTCTCTATCAGTTTTGCACATCGAGAGACTGAATTTTTTTCCCATTCCTCCTTGCAAAACAGCTCGATCTCAGTGAGGTTGGATGGAGAGCATTTGTGAACAGCAGTTTTCAGTTCTTTCCACAGATTCTCGATTGGATTCAGGTCTGGACTTTGACTTGGCCATTCTAACACCTGGATATGTTTATTTTTTAACCATTCCATTGTAGATTTTGCTTTATGTTTTGGATCATTGTCTTGTTGGAAGACAAATCTCCGTCCCAGTCTCAGGTCTTTTGCAGACTCCATCAGGTTTTCTTCCAGAATGGTCCTGTATTTGGCTCCATCCATCTTCCCATCAATTTTAACCATCTTCCCTGTCCCTGCTGAAGAAAAGCAGGCCCAAACCATGATGCTGCCACCACCAAGTTTGACAGTGGGGATGGTGTGTTCAGCTGTGTTGCTTTTACGCCAAACATAACGTTTTGCATTGTTGCCAAAAAGTTCAATTTTGGTTTCATCTGACCAGAGCACCTTCTTCCACATGTTTGGTGTGTCTCCCAGGTGGCTTGTGGCAAACTTTAAACGACACTTTTTATGGATATCTTTAAGAAATGGCTTTCTTCTTGCCACTCTTCCATAAAGGCCAGATTTGTGCAATATACGACTGATTGTTGTCCTATGGACAGAGTCTCCCACCTCAGCTGTAGATCTCTGCAGTTCATCCAGAGTGATCATGGGCCTCTTGGCTGCATCTCTGATCAGTCTTCTCCTTGTATGAGCTAAAAGTTTAGAGGGACGGCCAGGTCTTGGTAGATTTGCAGTGGTCTGATACTCCTTCCATTTCAATATTATCGCTTGCACAGTGCTCCTTGGGATGTTTAAAGCTTGGGAATTTTTTTTGTATCCAAATCCGGATCCAAAAAAATTAAACTTCTTCACAACAGTATCTCGGACCTGCCTGGTGTGTTCCTTGTTCTTCATGATGCTCTCTGCGCTTTTAACGGACCTCTGAGACTATCACAGTGCAGGTGCATTTATACGGAGACTTGATTACACACAGGTGTATTGTATTTATCATCATTAGTCATTTAGGTCAACATTGGATCATTCAGAGATCCTCACTGAACTTCTGGAGAGAGTTTGCTGCACTGAAAGTAAAGGGGCTGAATAATTTTGCACGCCCAATTTTTCAGTTTTTGATTTGTTAAAAAAGTTTGAAATATCCAATAAATGTTGTTCCACTTCATGATTGTGTCCCACTTGTTGTTGATTCTTCACAAAAAAATACAGTTTTATATCTTTATGTTTGAAGCCTGAAATGTGGCAAAAGGTCGCAAAGTTCAAGGGGGCCGAATACTTTCGCAAGGCACTGTATATATATATATATATATATATATGTATATACAGTGCCTTGCGAAAGTATTCGGCCCCCTTGAACTTTGCGACCTTTTGTCACATTTCAGGCTTCAAACATAAAGATATAAAACTGTATTTTTTTTGTGAAGAATCAACAACAAGTGGGACACAATCATGAAGTGGAACGACATTTATTGGATATTTCAAACTTTTTTAACAAATCAAAAACTGAAAAATTGGGCGTGCTAAATTATTCAGCCCCTTTACTTTCAGTGCAGCAAACTCTCTCCAGAAGTTCAGTGAGGATCTCTGAATGATCCAATGTTGACCTAAATGACTAATGATGATAAATACAATCCAACTGTGTGTAATCAAGTCTCCGTATAAATGCCTCTGCACTGTGATAGTCTCAGAGGTCCGTTAAAAGCGCAGAGAGCATCATGAAGAACAAGGAACACACCAGGCAGGTCCGAGATACTGTTGTGAAGACGTTTAAAGCCGGATTTGGATACAAAAAGATTTCCCAAGCTTTAAACATCCCAAGGAGCACTGTGCAAGCGATAATATTGAAATGGAAGGAGTATCAGACCATTGCAAATCTACCAAGACCTGGCCGTCCCTCTAAACTTTCAGCTCATACAAGGAGAAGACTGATCAGAGATGCAGCCAAGAGGCCCATGATCACTCTGGATGAACTGCAGAGATCTACAGCTGAGGTGGGAGACTCTGTCCATAGGACAACAATCAGTCGTATATTGCACAAATCTGGCCTTTATGGAAGAGTGGCAAGAAGAAAGCCATTTCTTAAAGATATCCATAAAAGTGGCGTTTAAAGTTTGCCACAAGCCACCTGGGAGACACACCAAACATGTGGAAGAAGGTGCTCTGGTCAGATGAAACCAAAATTGAACTTTTTGGCAACAATGCAAAACGTTATGTTTGGCGTAAAAGCAACACAGCTGAACACACCATCCCCACTGTCAAACATGGTGGTGGCAGCATCATGGTTTGGGCCTGCTTTTCTTCAGCAGGGACAGGGAAGATGGTTAAAATTGATGGGAAGATGGATGGAGCCAAATACAGGACCATTCTGGAAGAAAACCTGATGGAGTCTGCAAAAGACCTGAGACTGGGACGGAGATTTGTCTTCCAACAAGACAATGATCCAAAACATAAAGCAAAATCTACAATGGAATGGTTCAAAAATAAACATATCCAGGTGTTAGAATGGCCAAGTCAAAGTCCAGACCTGAATCCAATCGAGAATCTGTGGAAAGAACTGAAAACTGCTGTTCACAAATGCTCTCCATCCAACCTCACTGAGCTCGAGCTGTTTTGCAAGGAGGAATGGGAAAAAAATTCAGTCTCTCGATGTGCAAAACTGATAGAGACATACCCCAAGCGACTTACAGCTGTAATCGCAGCAAAAGGTGGCGCCACAAATTATTAACTTAAGGGGGCTGAATAATTTTGCACACCCAATTTTTCAGTTTTTGATTTGTTAAAAAAGTTTGAAATATCCAATAAATGTCGTTCCACTTCATGATTGTGTCCCACTTGTTGTTGATTCTTCACAAAAAAAATACAGTTTTATATCTTTATGTTTGAAGCCTGAAATGTGGCAAAAGGTCACAAAGTTCAAGGGGGCCGAATACTTTCGCAAGGCACTGTATATATATATATGTACACGGGGTGCCAGTACAGAGTCAATGTGCAGGGGTACAGATGTTGAGGTAATAGGTGCATGTAGGTAGAGTTATTAAAGTGACTATACATATAAATAAAAGAGCAGCAGAAGCGTAAAAGTGGCTGGGGGGGGGGGGGGGGGGGGGGGGGGGGGCAATGCAAATAGTCTGGGTAGCTATTGGATTAGCTATTCAGGAGTCTTATGCCTTGGCGGTAGAAGCTGTTTAGAAGCCTCTTGGACCTAGACTTGGCGCTCCGATACCGCTTGCCATGCGATAGCAGAGAGTACAGGCTATGACTAGGGTGGCTTGGGTCTTTGACAATTCTTAGGGCCTTCCTCTTACACCGCCTGGTATAGAGGTCCTGGATGGCAGGAAGGTTGGCCCCGGTGATGTACGCACTACCCTCCATAGTGCATTGCGGTAGGAGGCCGAGAAGTTGCAATACCAGGCAGTGATGCAACCCGTCAGGATGCTCTCAATGGTGCAGCTGTAAAACCCTTTGAGGATCTGAGGACCCATGCCAAATATTTTTAATCTCCTGAGGGGTAATACGGGGCCCCTCCTTGTGCCCTCTTCACGGCTGTTTTGGTTTGCTTGGACCATGTTAATTTGTTGGTGATGTGGACAACAAGGAACTTGAATCTCTCAACCTGCTCCACTACAGCCCTTTAGATGAGAATGGGGGTGTGCTCGGTCCTCCTTTTCCTGTAGTCCACAATCATCTCCATTGTCTTGATCACGTTGAGGGAGAGGTTGTTGTCCTGGCACCACACGGTCACGTCTCTGACCTCCTCCCTACAGGTTGTTTCATCGTTGTCGGTGATCAGGCCTACCACTGTTGCGTCATCAGGAAACATATTGTTAGTGTTGGAGTCGTGCCTGGCTGTGCAGTCATCAGTGAACAGGGAGTACAGGAGGGGACTGAGCCCCAACCCCTGAGGGGCCCCCGTGTTGAGGATCAGCGTGGTGAATGTGTTGTTACCTAGCCTTACCACCTGGGTGCGGCCCGGCAGGAATTCCAGGATCCAGTTGCATAGGGAGGTGTTTAGTCCCTGGGTCCTCAAGAGCACTCAACAGCATGGTGTAGCCGGAGGACAGCTAGTTTCCATCCTCTTACATTGACTTCAATACAAAATCTAGGATGCTCATGGTTCTCACCCCATTCCATAGACTTACACAGTAATTATGACAATGTCAGGAGGACTTCCTCCACCAATCAGAGGTCTTGCAGCGTGAAATGACATGTTCCCCACCCAATCAAAGAATTATAGAATGAATCTAGTACTGAAAGCACAAGCTACAGCTAGCTAGCACTGAAGTGCATAACATGTGGTGAGTAGTTGACTCAAAGAGAGATAAATAAAACCGTTTTGAACAAATTCATTTCAAAGCAAAAAAGAGAGCAAAATAAATGTAATTAAAAAAAATAACTTTCACTTAGCTAGCGAATGCAGCTATTTAGTTAAGCCTACTCAAAAAAACGTCTCAAACTGGTTTCCAAGATGGCGTAGCAAGGCAGACGTGTTTTGTTCGTCCTCTCGTGTACTTTTGTATTTTTGCGTATTTTTGTATATATTAAAATGTTATTTTCAATCTCTTTTCCATTATAATTCCATACCTTAAGGCAACCTGCCTCACCCAATGTGATACGGAACCGTTATTATTTTAAATTTTAGACCTTATAGCAAGAACCACCTAGCCATCAGAAGCTAATCAGCTACAAGCTATTTAGTCATTGTTAGCCACTGCTAGCGACCTTTACCTTCTGACAGATACCAGTCCTATGTAGCCAAGGGTCCAGGGGGAAGCAATAGATGAAACAGGGAAGCCGCAGAGTAGTCGCTACACCGCTATTTCCTCACCATCTTAGATAAGCATGCCCCGTTCAAAAAAATGCAGAACTAAGAACAGATATAGGCCTTGGTTCACTCCAGACCTGACTGCCATTGACCAGCACAAAAATATCCCGTGGCGGACTGCAATATCATCGAATAGTCCCCGCGATATGCAACTGTTCAGGGAAGTCAGGAACCAATACACGCAGTCAGTCAGGAAAGCAAAGGCTAGCTTTTTCAAGCAGAAAAATGCATTCTGTAGCTCTAACCCAAAAAAGTGTTGGGACACTGTAAGGTCCATGGAGAACAAGAGCACCTCCTCCCAGCTGTTCACTGCACTGAGGCTAGGTAACACGGCCACCACCGATAAATTCATGATCATCAAAAATTTCAATAAGCATTTCTCAACGGCTGGCCATGCCTTCCTCCTGGCTACTCCAACAGCTCAGCCCCCCCGCAGCTATTCGCCCAAGCCTCCCGAGCTTCTCCTTCACCCAAATCCAGATAGTAGATGTTCTGAAAGAGCTGCAAAACCTGGACCCGTACAAATCAGCTGGGCCAGACAATCTGGACCCTCTCTTTCTAAAACTCTCCTTCGCCATTGTTGCAACCCCTATTACCAGCCTGTTCAACCTCTTTCGTATCGTCTGAGATCCCTAAAGATTGAAAAGCTGCCGCGGTCATCCCCCTCTTCAAAGGGGGTGACACCCTAGACCCAAACTGTTACAGACCTATATCCATCCTGCCCTGCCTATCTAAAGTCTTCACAAGCCAAGTTAATAAACAAATCACTTCTCCGCTGTGCAATCTGATTTCCGAGCCAGTCACGGGTGCACCTCAGCCACGCTCATTGTACTAAACAATATCATAACCGCCATAGATAAAAGACAGTAGTGTGCAGCCATCTTTATCGACCAGGCCAAGGCTTTCAATCACCGTATTATCAGCAGACTCAATAGCCTTGGTTTTTCTAATAATTGCCTCGCCTGGTTCACCAACTACTTTGCAGACAGAGTTCAGTGTGTCAAATCGGAGGGCATGTTCTCCGGACCTCTGGAAGTCTCTATGGGGGTGCCACAGGGTTCATTTCTCGGGCCGACTCTTTTCTTTGCATTTATCAATGATGTCGCTCTTGCTGCAGACGATTCCCTGATCCACCTCTACGTAGAGGACACCATTCTGTATACTGCTGGTCCTTCCTTGGATACTGTGCTAACTAACCTCCAAACTAGCTTCAATGCGATACAACACTCCTTCCGTGGCCTCCAACTACTCTTAAACGCTAGTAAAACCAAATGCATTTTTTTCAATCGTTCGCTGTCCGCACCTGCCCCCATTTCTCTCACCAACTTTAAACATCAGCTATCTGAGCAGCTAACCGATCGCTGCAGAGGTACTTAGTTCATGGAAGTCTAATCAGTTTTCTCAGACCAGCTAAGATTAGTCACTCCACTTAATTCTCATCCCATAAAATAATTGGCAACTTTAAATTGGATCAAATGAAGAAAGCGTAGAACACTCTTGTAATCCTATTGTTTCTCACTGTGAGAACCGTGCAGAAAGTAGGGAGCATTCTAGAATGGTAGCCTCTCTTCTCTTTACTGATCAGTGTGCACCTTGTCAGGTTGTGTGTTTTGTTAGCTTCTACTGTAAAGATATTGAGATCTTGTATTTGCAATTATGGTTGAATATCCTCTGTGAGGAGTCTCACAATGGAGTCTGATGGTTGACTGGGTGGCACTTCTTTCCTCTGCAGTTTTCTATGGGAATGAGCTTGTATACAAAACATAGTGTACAAAACATTAAGGACACCTGCTCTTACCATAACATAGACTGTTTCTGTACAGCACTTTGTGACATCGGCTGATGTAAAAAAGGGCTTTATAAATACATTTGATGATGATGATGATCTGTAAATAGCCCACCCAATCTACCTACCTCATCCCCATACTGTTTTTATTTTATTTACTTTTCTGCTATTTTGCACACCGGTATCTCTACTTGCACATCATAATCTGCTCATTTATCACTCCAGTGTTAATCTGCTAAATTGTAATTATTCACTCCTATGGCCTGTTTATTGCCTTACCTCCTCGTGCTCCTTTTGCACACACTGTATACAGACTTTCTTTTGTCTTTCTTACTTTCTTACTTTCTTACTGTGTCAGTGACTTGTTTATTGTGTTATTGGCTTGTTTATTGTTTACTCCATGTGTAACTCTGTGTTGTTGTCTGTGTCACACTGCATTGCTTTATCTTGGCCAGATCGCAGTACTGGTTAAATAAAATAAAAAATAGAAAATAAAACCGAGAAGGATGCTGGTTTAGCTAGCTGGCTATGGCTATCCATATCATATAGAAGCTTAAACCTATCAGAGTTACATTGAACTGGGTGAATGGAGTATGAATGACAGTCATCTAATATGCTGTAATTGAAATAAGCCCATGCTCATAATTCATTTTTTTTAAGTCACCAAATACCTTGCTCCACACAACTTGGTTTCCATGAGATGTGTTCTGTTCTGTTGGCTCACTGGAGACATGAGTCTTTATTTTTTATTTTTTATACCTCAGATAGGACCACCAAGGTTAGTGACACATTGCTGTTGCCATAACGAGGGTTCAATATCCCACCGCAATGAGATTCCGCTATGAATATGTTCTGATAAATGACTGAGACCCTTCTCCTCCTTCATTAACATATGGAATTGTTTTCAGATGATTGTAACGTGGTTTATTTAGCTATTTGATTTTGAATTTCAGGACCCCTTTAGGAATCAAATAATTGTAAAAAAATATATATATACCTGTATATATATTTGTATTGAACAACACATTCATAAATGCCAATAAAAGACAGTCAACAGTAAATAAAAGGTTTTGAAGTGTCTGTCCGGGAGATATAAGAAAGCTCAGGAAATATTTTCGTTTTTTGGACACATATTTACATTTTTCACGTCCGGGAGAAAAGCAAAGTAAACTGCTACTCAGGCTCAGAAGCTAGGATACGCATATAATTGGTAGATTTGAATAGAAAACACTCTAACGTTTCTAAAACTAAAAAACTAAAAAGGATGTCTGTGAGTATAACATAACTTATTTGGCATGCGAAACCCCGAGGACAAGCCATCCAGGATTTTTTTTTTGAGTTGACTGTGTTTTCAAGTTTCTCTTTGAATCTAGATTTCTGAGGCATCTGGTATCAGTTCCTATGGCTTCCACTAGCTGTCAATAGTCTTTAGAAATTGGTTGATGTTTTTCCTTTGAGTAATGAAGAAGTAGCCCTTTCCTTTCTGGGTGTATAGCCAAGTGGACATTTTCGTTTGGGGTGCGTGACCTGGAGCTTGCTCCACTTTCATTTGATCCGCTATTGAACACAGTTTATACCTTCTTAAAATGTAGCGATTATTTACATTTTAAAATACCTAAAGTTGATTAGGAAAGGTAGTCACTAGTCCAACGTTCTAACCACTAGGCTACCTACTGGTCACTAGTCCAACGCTCTAAACACTAGGCTACCTGCTGGTCACTTGTCCAACGCTCTAACCACTAGGCTGCCTGCTGGTCACTAGTCCAACGCTCTAACCAATAGGCTACCTGCTGGTTACTGGCCCAACACTCTAACCACTAGGCTACCTGCTGGTTACTAGTCCAACGCTCTAACCACTAGGCTACCTGCTGGTTACTAGTCCAACGCTCTAACCACTACCCTGCCTCCCCCTCTTATATAGTTGTCACAATACGACCTGCCAACTAGCGCCTTGAGATTAGCAATGTTTTAGACAGCAGCCTAAAAACAACTCCTACCACACCTACCTGTCTCCTCTGGTCATATCATCAGACACCTCTGACATTTTTGGTTATCCTTCTGCAACACACAACTTTTTTATATATGAACATTTGCACTTTAACACCAAGTATTTTTAGACTTTTGCTCAAGTTGCATTTTCATGGGTGACTTTCAATTTTTACTTTTCATCATCTATTAAGAAAGCATGATATTTGGGTACTTTTTTCACCAGTGGCAAGATGGGATCCAGCTTTTGTCAAATTCCAATAAAAGTGTCTGTTTCCTTTCGCTTGTTTAGCTAACTTTTACCCTAACCCTTTTCCTAACCTTAAACCTTATTCAACTGACCTGCTACATTAATTATCCTAACTTGCTGCTTAGGTTCGCCTAAGCTTACTCTTAACACATTTACGTTATGGTTTGGTCCACAGGAGATTACGCTGAGAGAGAGACAGAGAAAGAAAGACAGAGAGAGACAGTGACAGACAGTGACAGAGAGAGAAGGTGACAGGGAGAGACAGAGAGAGAGACAAAATCCTGACTGATTGACAGGGATATTTATGTTAACGTCAGAATCAGTATACATTGAAGTACAGACAAGGGTAATATTTACTTGATCACCGTGATGCTTTGAATGCTCGTGTTTCATATGCAAATGTGAATGTATATTTGTGTATGTGTGTTGTCCACTGTTGATGTCCATGAGTATGACACTGTAGCTAATGATGCACCTATCAATTCTCTGTTCATTGTTCTTCCTTCATACCAGTGGAGGCTCCTCAGAGGAGGAAGGGGAGGACAATCTTCAGTGAATTTCATAATAATAAATAGTGAAATATTTAAAAAGTTATGCTTTTTAGATAAAACTATACTAAATATATTCACATCACCAAATAATTGATTAAAACCCACTGTTTTGCAATGAAGGTCTACAGTAGCCTCAAATAAATAAATACAAATATTTGTCACATGCGCCAAATACAACAGTGAAATGCTTACTTACAAGCACCGAACCAACAGTGCAGTTTTAAGAAAATACTCTCCAAACAGGTCAGGGACAAAGTTGTGGAGAAGTACAGATCATTAAATCCATTATAAAAAAAAATGGAAAGAATATGACACCACAACAAACCTGCCAAGAGGGGGTCGCCCACCAAAACTCAAGAACCAGGCAAGGAAGGCATTAATCAGAGAGGCAACAAAGAGACCAAAGAGAACACTGAAGGAGCTGCAAAGCTCCACAGCGGAGATTGGAGTATCTGTCCATAGGACCACTTTAAGCCGTACACTCCACAGAACTGGGCTTTACGGAAGCGTGGCCAGATAAAAAAAATCAAACATGTTTGGTGTTCGCCAAAAGGGATGTGGGAGACTCCCCAAACATATGGAAGAAGGTGCTCAGGTCAGATGAGACTAAAATTGAGCTTTTAGGCCATCAAGGAAAACGCTATGTCTGGCGCAAACCCAAAACCTCTCATCACCCCGAGAATACCATCCCCACACTGAAGCATGGTGGTGGCAGCATCATGTTGTGTGGATGTTTGTCACCTGCAGGGACTGGGAAACTGGTTAGAATTGAAAGAATTATGGATTTCTCTAAATACAGGTGAAATTCGTGAGGGAAACCTGTTTCAGTCTTCCAGAGATTTGCGACTGGGTCAGAGGTTCACCTTCCAGCAGGACAATGACCCTAAGCATACTGCTAAAGCAACACTGTAGTGGTTTAAGGGGAAACATTTAAATGTCTTGGAATGGCCTAGTCAAAGCCCAGATCTCAATCAAATTGAATCTGTGGTAAAACTTAAAGATTGCTGTACACGAGCGGAACCATCCAACTTGAAGAAGATGGAACAGTTTTGCCTTTAAGAACGGACAAAAATCCCAGTGTCTAGATGTGCCAAGCTTATAGAGACATACCCCAAGAGACGTGCAGCTGTAATTGCTGCAAAAGGTGGCTCTACAAAGTTTTGACTTCGGGGGGGGGGATAGTTATGCACACTCAAGTCCTGTTTTTTGTTTTGCTTCTTCAAAGTGGTAGGCATGTTTTTGTAAATCAAATGATACAAACCTCCCAAAAATCTATTTGAATTCCAGGTTGCAAGGCAAGAAATAGGAAAAATGCCAAGGGTGTGAATACTTTCGCAAGCCACTGTATTGGTCCTGGATGGCTACCGCCATGTGACCTAGACTTGGCGCTCCAGTACCACTTGCAGTGCAGTAGCAGAGAGAACAGTCTATGACTTTGGTGGCTGGAGTAAATGACCATTTCTAGGGCCTTCCTTTGACACCGCCTGGTATAGAGGTCCTGGATGGCAGGAAGCTTGGTGATGTACTGGGCCGTACCCCCTATCCTTAGTAGTGCCTTGCGGTCGGAGGCCGAGCAGTTGCCATACCAGTCAGTGATGAAAACAATCAGAACGCTCTCGATGGTGCAGCTGTAAAATTGTTTGAGGATCTGAGGACCCATGCCAAATCTTTTTAGTCTCCTGAGAGGGAATAGGTTTTGTTGTGCCCTCTTCACAACTGTATTAGCAGTATTAGCAAACTAAAAACATCTCCTCCCACACCTACCTGTCTCCTCTGGTCATGTCATCATCAGACAACTCCAACGTTCTTGGTTATCCTTCTGCACTCCACACACACACAGTAGACACAGCCCACATATGGAGGTGCATAGTCATAACGTTAGTTATCCATCTCTCCATGTCTTTACTCTATACATAGTGATGGGGTGGCGTTGGGGATAGATGATGGCGGTGATTCAGATAGACCTTCCTAGGATGTCATTCTAGCAGTTGCCTGACTCTTAGGACTACTAAGCCTGGGAGAAGACATGTTTGGACCTGTTGGTGTGACTCTGCCTTGTATCCCTTAGTGACTCACGAGGTAATGAAGTTTAAAGCATTCAGCTTTACTGTGAATAATAAACTCACAGTTGCATGTACAGTTGCACAGTACAGTTGCGGACCGAGGCTCTGCATCTGTCCTCGTGCTCCTAGACCTTAGTGCTGCTTTTGATACCATCGATCACCACATTCTTTTGGAGAGATTGGAAACCCAAATTGGTCTACACGGACAAGTTCTGGCCTGGTTTAGATCTTATCTGTCGGAAAGATATCAGTTTGTCTCTGTGAATGGTTTGTCCTCTGACAAATCAACTGTAAATTTCGGTGTTCCTCAAGGTTCCGTTTTAGGACCACTATTTTTTTCACTATATATTTTACCTCTTGGGGATGTTATTCGAAAACATAATGTTAACTTTCACTGCTATGCGGATGACACACAGCTGTACATTTCAATTAAACATGGTGAAGACCCAAAATTGCCCTTGCTAGAAGAATGTGTTTCAGACATAAGGAAGTGGATGGCTGCAAACTTTCTACTTTTAAACTCGGACAAAACAGAGATGCTTGTTCTAGGTCCCAAGAAACAAAGAGATCTTCTGTTGAATCTGACAATTAATCTTAATGGTTGTACAGTCGTCTCAAATAAAACTGTGAAGGACCTCGGCGTTACTCTGGACCCTGTTCTCTCTTTTGAAGAACATATCAAGACCATTTCAAGGACAGCTTTTTTCCATCTACGTAAAATTGCAAAAATCAGAAACTTTCTGTCCAAAAATGATGCAGAAAAATGTATCCATGCTTTTGTCACTTCTAGGTTAAACTACTGCAATGCTCTACTTTCCGGCTACCCGGATAAAGCACTAAATAAACTTCAGTTAGTGCTAAATACGGCTGCTAGAATCCTGACTAGAATCCAAAAATTTGATCATACTACTCTCTACACTGGCTTCCTGTCAAAGCAAGGGCTGACTTCAAGGTTTTACTGCTAACCTACAAAGCATTACATGGGCTTGCTCCTACCTATCTCTCTGATTTGGTCCTGCCGTACAGACCTACACGTACGCTACGGTCACAAGACGCAGGCCTCCTAATTGTCCCTAGAATTTTTAAGCAAACAGCTGGAGGCAGGGCTTTCTCCTATAGAGCTCCATTTTTATGGAACGGTCTGCCTACCTATGTCAGAGACGCAAACTCGGTCTCAACCTTTAAGTCTCTACTGAAGACTCATCTCTTCAGTGGGTCATATGATTGAGTGTAGTCTGGCCCAGGAGTGGGAGGGTGAACGGAAAGGCTCTGGAGCAACAAACCGCCCTTGCTGTCTCTGCCTGGCCGGTTCCCCTCTTTCCACTGGGATTCTCTGCCTCTAACCCTATTACAGGGGCTGAGTCACTGGCTTTACTGGGGCTCTCTCATGCCGTCCCTGGAGGGGGTGCGTCACCTGAGTGGGTTGAGTCACTGATGTGGTCAACCTGTCTGGGCTGGCGCCCCCCCCCCCCCCCCCCTTGGGTTGTGCCGTGGCGGAGGTCTTTGTGGGCTATACTCAGCCTTGTCTCAGGATGGTAAGTTGGTGGTTGAAGATATCCCTCTAGTAGTGTGGGGGCTGTGCTTTGGCAAAGTGGGTGGGGTTATATCCTTCCTGTTTGGCCCTGTCCGGGGGTGTCCTCGGAGTGGGCCACAGTGTCTCCTGACCCCTCCTGTCTCAGCCTCTAGTATTTATGCTGCAGTAGTTTATGTGTCGGGGGGCTAGGGTCGGTTTGTTATATCTGGAGTACTTCTCCTGTCCTATTCGGTGTCCTGTGTGAATCTAAGTGTGCGTTCTCTAATTCTCTCCTTCTCTCTTTCTCTCTCTCGGAGGACCTGAGCCTTAGGACCATGCCCCAGGAATACCTGACATGATGACTCCTTGCTGTCCCCAGTCCACCTGACTGTGCTGCTGCTCCAGTTTCAACTATTCTGCCTCATTATTATTCGACCATGCTGGTCATTTATGAACATTTGAACATCTTGACCATGTTTTGTTATAATCTCCACCCGGCACAGCCAGAAGAGGACTGGCCACCCCACATAGCCTGGTTCCTCTCTTGGTTTCTTCCTAGGTTTTGGCCTTTCTAGGGAGTTTTTCCTATCCACCGTGCTTCTACACCTGCATTGCTTGCTGTTTGGGGTTTTAGGCTGGGTTTCTGTACAGCACTTTGAGATATCAGCTGATGTACGAAGGGCTATATAAATAAATTTGATTTGATTTGATTTGATGTATGAGCCTCAACTTAGGCTTTCAGCCAACACAGTATCAGGAGCTAGCCAGGTTGCTGTTCATGCCACTGTTCAGGGGGGGTTGTTCACAGTTTCAAGTTGTTTTATCACAAAGCAGAATGAGACCATGTTAGTGATGGAGTGAAGTGTTGGCCAGTGTAGTTTAATCATCTCAGGTAGTATCCGCTCCATTGATTCAATAGCGCTCCCTCTACACAATCTCTCTGGTGGAGATAACCATGGCCTGAACTTCACTGACAACATCAATATCCCTCAGCATCAGTGAGAATAAATGACAATCAAGAGCTAATCACTATGGGGTTTGATCCGACCTAAAGAGTGGCAGATAATCCTCACTTTGGGGGCCAGAAAGATCATAGGAATATTATGAAACCATTACTACTTTCATTGAAAGGAGATTTCACAAATACAGTTGAAGTCTGAAGTTTAGGCATATACATTTAAACTCAGTTTTTCACAATTCCTGACATTTAATCCTAGTAACAATTCCCTGTTTTAGGTCAGTTAGGATCACCACTTTATTTTAAGAATGTTAAATGTCAGAATAATAGTAGAGAGAATTATTTATTTCAGATTTGATTTCTTTCATCACATACCCAGTGGGTCAGAAGTTGACATACACCCAATTAGTATTTGGTAGCATTGCCTTTAAATGGTTTAACTTGAGTCAAACATTTCGGGGGGGGGGGGGGCTTTCACAAGCTTCCCATAATATTTTGGGTGAATTTTGGCCCATTCCTCCTGACAGAGCTGGTGTAACTGAGTCAGGTTTGTATGCTTCCTTGCTCACAAATGCTTTTTCAGGTCTGCCCACACATTTTCTATAGGATTGAGGTCAGGGCTTTGTGATGGCCACTCAAATACCTTGACTTTGTTGTCCTTAAGACATTTTGCCACAACTTTGAAGTATGCTTGGGGTTATTGTCCATTTGGAAGACCCATTTGCAACCAAGCATTAACTTCCTGTCTGATGTCTTGAGATGTTGCTTCAATATATACACAATTGTCCTAATTATTCCATCTATTTTGTGAAGTGCACCAGTCCCCCCTGCAGCATGGCACCACCACAACATGATGCTGCCACCCCCGTACTTCACTGTTGGGATGGTGTTCTTCGGTTTGCAAGCCTCCATTTTTTCCTTCCGAACATAACGATGGTCATTATGGCCAAATAGTTCTATTTTTGTTTCATCTAACCAGAGGACATTTCTCCAAAAATTACGATCTCAGTCCCCATGTGCAGTTGCAAACTGTAATCTGTTTTTTTCATGGGGGTTTTGGAGATGTGGCTTCTTCCTTGCTGAGCAGCCTTTCAGGTTATGTCAATATATGACTCATTTTACTGTGGATATAGATACTTTTGTACCTGTTTCCTCCAGCATCTTCAAAAGGTTCTTTGCTGTTGTTCTGGGATTGATTTGCACTTTTTGCACCAAAGTACGTTCATCTCTGGGAGACAGAACGCGTCTCCTTCCTGAGCGGTATAACGGCTGTGTGGTCGCCAGGTGTTTATACTTGCGTGCTATTGTTTGTACAGATGAACATGGTACCTTCGTGCGTTTGGAAATTGCGCCCAAGGATGAACCAGACTTGGGTAGGTCTACAATTATTTTTCTGAGGTCTTGGTTGATTTCTTTGGATTTTCCCATGATGTCAAGCAAAGAGGCACTGAGTTTGAATGTTGGCCTTGAAATAAATCCACAGGTACACCTCCAATTGATTCCAATGATAAAAAATCAGCCTATCAGAAGCTTCTAAAGCCATGATATAATTTTCTGCAATTTTCCACGCTGTTTAAAGGCACAGTAAACTTAGTGTATGTAAACTTATGACCCCTGGAATTGTGATACAGTGAATTATAAGTGAAATAATCTGTATGTAAACAACTGTTGGAAAAGTTACTTGTGTCACGCACAAAGTAGATGTCCTAACGGACTTGCCAGAACTATAGTTAGTTAACAATACATTTGTGGAGTGGTTGAAAAAATGAGTTTTAATGACTGTAACCTAAGTGTATGTAAACTTCCAAATTCAACTGTATATTTTCACAATCCATAAAAGCACTATTCACAAACTGTAGGAGAACAGCGTTTACATAGTTGGATAAACATTACAATAATGTCAGATGTGTAGGCTACGTATGCAAGGGTTCAGTCATATCACATTACTGCTATCCTCACAGCAATGGCCTGTCCTCTGAAGAAATCATCTTCCACCAGAACCACGCAGACCTTAATTTCCTCTCATTAATACCTCTTATTGTCTGTTATCCCTATAGTCCCCAGTGATAGAGGGAAGTCCAAGTCTGTCTGTCCTCTCCCTGTCTCTATAGTCTTCAGCCATACGGAGATGTCCTAGTCCGTCTGTTCTCTCTCTGTCTCTATAGTCCCCAGCCATACAGAGCTGTCCTAGCCTGCTGACATGGGAGATAGAAAGACTAGTGTACAGACAGGACGGGGATGTGCAGGACAGATGCTAAGGGGACCCATCATACAGCTAATAGATGGGTGTGGGTGAGAGGGAAGGCCAACAGGCAGGGCTGTCATTTCTCTGTCAGGGGCTGGACGGGAAGTTGTCAGAGACCAGACAGGAAGACATGCACCAGACCAGGAAGTGGGACAAGGTAGCAGCTATGAGGCCATGAGCTCAACCACCCTGCAAGGGGCATCTAGTAGAGCTTTTCACCTCTCTACTACCTGGGAGATAGAGAACATTCAGGTTGGTAGGTAATGGAGATGCAGTGCATTCACTTATTCAACATTTTGTTGTGTCACAGCCTGAATTCCAAATGGATAAAATATATGTTTCTCTCACCCATCTACACATAATGTGACAAAGTGAAAACGTGACACAGATTTATTGAAAATTAAGTACAGAAATATCTCATTTACATTAGTATTCACACCCCTGAGTCAATACTTTGTAGAAGCACCTTTGGCAGCGATTACAGCTGTGTGTCTTTCTGGTTAAGTCTCTAAGAGATTTCTACACCTGGTACAATATTTGCCCATTATATTTTTCAACATTCTTCAAGCTCTGTCAAATTGGTTCTTGATTGCTAGATAATCATTTTTCAGGTCTTGCCATAGATGTTCTTATGGCTGCAGGGGCAGTATTGAGTAGCTTGGATGAAAGATGTCCAGAGGTGCCCAGAGTAAACTGCCTACTCCTCAGTCCCAGTTGATAATATATGCATATTATTAGCAGTATTGGATAGAAAATACTCTGACGTTTCTAAAACTGTTTGAATGATGTCTGTGAGTATAACAGAACTCATTCGGCAGGCAAAAACATGAAAAGAAATCCAAACAGGAAGTGGGAAATCTGAGGTTGGTCAATATTCAACCCAGCCCCTATTGAATACACCGTGGGATATTGGTTATGTTGCACTTCCTAAGGCTTCCACTAGATGTCAACTGTCTTTGGAAACTTGTTTGAGGATTCTACTGTGAAGGGGGAGAGAATGATAGAAGATTCAGTCAGAGGTCTGGCAGCAATCACCTTGCTTTCCTGAAGACAAAGGAATTCTCCAGTTGGAATATTATTGAAGTTTTATGTTAAAAACATCCTAAAGATTGATTCCACACATCGTTTGACATGTTTCTACGGACTGTAATGGACATTTTTAAAATTTTGTCTGCAACTAGGGTATGCGCTTCATGACTTTGGATTTGTTTTCCAATCGTGCTAACAAAAGTAGCTCTTTGGACGTAAATGATGGACATTATCGAACAAATCAAACATTTAATGTGGAACTGGGATTCCTGGGAGTGCATTCTGATGAAGATCATCAAAGGTAAGTGAATATTTATAATGTTATTTCTGATTTCTGTTGACAACATGGCAGATATCTCTTTGTTTTCTGAGCGCCGTTCTTAGATTATTGCATGGTTTGCTTTTTCCGTAAAGCTTTTTTGAAATCTGACACAGCGGTTGCATTAAAGAGAAGTGTATCTATATTTCTATTTCTAACACTTCTATTTTCATCAACATTTATAAAGAGTATTTCTGTAAAATGATGTGGCTCTCTGCAATATCACCGGATATTTTTGGGACTAGTGAACATAACGTGCCAATGTAAAATTAGATGTTTTATATAACAATAGCACTCTATCGAACAAAACATACATGTATTGTGTAACATAAAGTCCTATGAGTGTCATCTGATGAAGATCATCAAAGGTTAGCGATTCATTTTATCTCTATTTCTGCTTTTTGTGACTCCTCTCTTTAGCTGGAAAAATGGCAGAATTCTTCTGTGACTTGGCGGTGAACATCAATCGTTTGTGGATCTTTCGCTGTAAAGCCTATTTGAAATCGGACACTTTGGTGGGATGAACAACAAGATTACCTTTGAAATGGTATAAAAAACATGTATGTTTGAGGAATTCTAATTATGAGACTTCTGCTGTTTGAATTTGGCGTTCTGCACTTTCACTGTCTGTTGTCATATCAATCCAATTAATGGGATTGCAGCCCTAAGAAGTTGTCAAAACTGTATTTACTGTCTTTACCAATAAGTGCCCTTCTTTGTGAGGCATTGGAGAACCTCCCTGGTCTTTGTAGTTGAATCTGTGTTTGAAATTCACTGCTCGACTGAGGAAACTGACAGATAATTGTATGTGTGGGGTACGGAGATGAGATAGTCAAAGCGAACATATGGAATTGTTATAAGATGGGCATACCATGGATCATTTATCTATTTGATTTAACATTTTAAGACCCCTTTAGGTATAAATAAAAAATGATGAATATGTTTTGGGAAAAATATAGATTTTGGCTTTACTACTACAGCCTATAGAAATGCATTGAATACATTCAACATTCATAAATGACCAAAAAAAGCCAGTCAGAAAAATACACCATAATGAATATGGTTTTGGTTTGTTGGTTTGTTTAGAAAATTTAGCAAAGCTCAAGAAATATTTTAGTTTTTTTGGACACTTATTATTCTGGGCAAAAAAACGTCTTCCATTAGTTTGTATGGGTTACCTTCAGATGAGTCCCGACTTCCATTAGTTTGTATGGGTTACCTTCAGATGAGTCCCGACTTCCATTAGTTTGTATGGGTTACCTTCAGATGAGTCCCGACTTCCATTAGTTTGTATGGGTTACCTTCAGATGAGTCCCGACTTCCATTAGTTTGTATGGGTTACCTTCAGATGAGTCCCGACTTCCATTAGTTTGTATGGGTTACCTTCAGATGAGTCCCGACTTCCATTAGTTTGTATGGGTTACCTTCAGATGAGTCCCGACTTCCATTAGTTTGTATGGGTTACCTTCAGATGAGTCCCGACTTCCATTAGTTTGTATGGGTTACCTTCAGATGAGTCCCGACTTCCATTAGTTTGTATGGGTTACCTTCAGATGAGTCCCGACTTCCATTAGTTTGTATGGGTTACCTTCAGATGAGTCCCGACATCCATTAGTTTGTATGGGTTACCTTCAGATGAGTCCTGACATCCATTAGTTTGTATGGGTTACCTTCAGATGAGTCCCGACATCCATTAGTTTGTATGGGTTACCTTCAGATGAGTCCCGACTTCCATTAGTTTGTATGGGTTACCTTCAGATGAGTCCCGACTTCCATTAGTTTGTATGGGTTACCTTCAGATGAGTCCCGACTTCCATTAGTTTGTATGGGTTACCTTCAGATGAGTCCCGACTTCCATTAGTTTGTATGGGTTACCTTCAGATGAGTCCCGACTTCCATTAGTTTGTATGGGTTACCTTCAGATGAGTCCCGACTTCCATTAGTTTGTATGGGTTACCTTCAGATGAGTCCCAACTTCCATTAGTTTGTATGGGTTACCTTCAGATGAGTCCCGACTTCCATTAGTTTGTATGGGTTACCTTCAGATGAGTCCCGACTTCCATTAGTTTGTATGGGTTACCTTCAGATGAGTCCCGACTTCCATTAGTTTGTATGGGTTACCTTCAGATGAGTCCCAACATCCATTAGTTTGTATGGGTTACCTTCAGATGAGTCCCGACTTCCATTAGTTTGTATGGGTTACCTTCAGATGAGTCCCGACTTCCATTAGTTTGTATGGGTTACTTTCAGATGAGTCCCGACACATGTGTGGGGGTCGTAAAGCAAAAATGGAGACAGCCGTCATATTTTTGAGAGTCTCCCCTTTCCAAAAAGTATCATATTAGTTTGTATGCCAAATCACTGTAGCTCTGCCACCTTCTACCGCAGATGTGGAAGGCCACCACGGGCAGATGTAGTGGATTGAGATGCAGCCCATGAAACAAAACTGGTATCTCTAATTTAAATTGATATCACTATTTAAACTGATAATTCTAGTATAAACTGATGGATTTTGATGGGAGTAAAAAAATATATGTTTTTTAAATTGACACAGGATTGGGGCAGTATTTCGACATCTGGATGAGAAGCGTGCCCAACGTAAACTGCCTGTTAATCACGCTCAGAAGCTAGGAAATGCATATTTCGGTAGATATGGATAGAAAACACTCTAAAGTTTCCGAAACTGTTAAAATAATATCTGTGAGTATAACAGAACTGATATGGTAGGCGAAATCCTGAGGAAAATCCATCCAGGAAGTGAGATTTTTTGATGTGGGTAGTTTTCAATTGAATGCCTATAGAGTATCTAAATGGTTAGGTCCCAGATTGCAGTTCCTATGGCTTCCACTAGATGTCAGTCTTTAGACGTTGTTTCAGGCTTGTTTTCTGAAAAATGAGGAAGAATGACACCATTTTGTCAGTGGACTGTAGAATCAAGCAGAGCTGGTTTGTGCGCGTGACCGATTGTGCGCCCTATTTTTCCTTTCTATTGAATACGCTATTGTCCAGTTGAAAAATTATCGATTATTTAGACAATAGATAACCTGAGGATTAATTATAAACATTGTTTGACATGTTTCGACGAACTTTACCGGTACTATTAGGATGTATTTGTCTGCATGTTTTGACCGCCTTGGAGCCAGTGGATTACTGAACAAAAAGCACCAACAAAACAATGTTTTTGGGATATAAAGAGGGACTTTATCGAACAAAACAAACATTTATTGTGTAGCTGGGACTCTTGTGACTGTAACCAGATGAAGATCCTCAAAGGTAAGTGATTCATTTTATCGCTATTTCTGACTTTCGTGACTCTCCTATACTTGGCTGGAAAATGTTGTATGACTTTGTAAGCGGGCGCTGTCCTCAAATAATCGCCTGGTATGCTTTCGTCGTAAAGTCTTTTTGAAATCTGACAAAGCAGCTGGATTAACAAGAAGTTAATCTTACAGCCGATGTATAACACATGTATTTTTATGAAAGTTTATTAGGACTATTTCTGTATTTTGAATTTGGCACTCTGCAATTTCACCGGATGTTGTTGAGGAGGGTCGCTAGCGGAACGCTTGTGCTTAAGCAATTCTACTCCTGAACTTGTTTCGGCTTGCCATAACAAAATGGGTTGAGTACTTATTGACTAAATTGTTTTAAATAATTTGTAAAAACAATTGAAACACATACATCCACTTTGACATTATTGCATATTGTGTGTAGGTCAGTTACAAAACAAATGTAATCAATTTCAAAAGGGTTGTGGATACTTTATGAAGCCACTGTAGCTGCATTGAAAATAATTCCTAGCTTCCTAAACAGTGCATCTTCAAACACTGAAAAAATGTGATAACAGATGACAGTCCATCACCACTTTTTCACTTCAGGTACAACACAGTGATGTTGAAGAGTCAGATGTAAGACCGTGTGTAACGGCTCTCGTTGGTAGAAGGAGACCGAGGCGCAGCGTGGTAGGCGTACATCGTAACTTTATTGAGGACACCAAACAAAATAAATAAGTTAAAAAAACCCAAAGCGCACAGTTCTGTCAAGCTAAAGAAACTTATAAGAAAACAAGATACCACAACCTAATGGTGGGGAAAAGGGCTGCCTAAGTATGATCCCCAATCAGAGACAACGATAGACAGCTGCCTCTGATTGGGAACCACACTCGGCCAAAAACAAAGAAACAGAAGACATAGAATTCCCCACCCGAGTCAAACCCAGACCTAACCAAACATAGAGAATAATAAGGATCTCTCAGGTCAGGGCGGGACACCTTGTGGAAACTTAATATCTGAACGTTTTATACCACAACTTTTCTCTTCTGTGATCAACGACATCCTACAGTCACAGTTTAACGTCACAATTGCAGATTGGAGGAGACTACCTGAGTGTATCCACTGGCACGCAGACACTGAGCAGTGTTGGCAAAAGTGGCCAAGCGTACTGCAGAGCGAAAGCTGTGAAAACAGCCAAGTTATATGTGTCACACGCTATACTGCCCCATACGGACACGACAGGCTTAAATGGTGAGGCGGTTTCTCTGCTCTCGACAGTACGGACAAGACAGGCTTAAAGGGTGAGGCGTATTCTCTGCTCTCGACGGTACGGACACAACAGGCTTAAAGGGTGAGGCGGATTCTCTGCTCTCGAACGGTATGGACACGACAGGCTTAAAGGGTGAGGCTGATTCTCTGCTCTCGACGGTACGGACATACACATCTATCTATCTGACCTCATCAAGACATTGAGGATCAAACGCCAGCGCTGGGTAAATGTCATGGCATGACTAGGGACAGACTGAGTTTAGAAATATTATAACGTTTTCCATCACCGCCATACACAAACTATCTTCCAAATGGTTTTTCTTCCCCGCATCAAATGCGTCCGTTCCACAGATGTCAGATTTCAAGTTATTGATTTGATGACCTTTTATTCATCATACATTGACTTTCACTTTTCAAACCAGCGACTTGCCTCAGAGAGTTGTTAAAACACACACACACGCACGGATGCAAAACACACACACACGCGCAGCCGCACGCACGCACGCACGCACGGCACACCGACACAAACACACACCACAATTAGCCCCTAGCAGTAACCAACGACCTAGAAGGAAGTGGCTGAAAAGGTTTCTACGGACAGGAGACATTTTACGTTGCACTCCTCTGAACAAGATTGATATCTTAAGCATTTACATTGTACGCCCCCCCCCCCCCCCCCCCCCCCTACAGAGAGCAGCACTGCTCTTTCCTGAGAGAGAGAGAGAAGGGAAGAGGGGAGGGAGACTCTGAGAAAAGACTTCCAGTATGTGAAATCAGCCCCCCCCCCCCCACACACACACACTGCTCCATGTAACCTACAGCCTCAGTGCAGCAAAGAATATAAATATGTCCCGTACTCTAGTACCCCTCGGTGAAGCTCAGAGAATACACAGACACATTATGGCTTTTTTTTTTCAGGTCATAAGAAAACATGTGTCCTGAGGCTTTTTTTTTTGGCTTTACAATTATTAACAGGAGAGAGAGAGAGAGACATAGAATAACTTCTTCTTCCAAAAGGACAATTGGTCTCCGTGGAGATGTGATAATATTATACATTAAACAGATATTATCAGAGTGGACTATTAGAGGGAACACTGTATATAGGTAAATGTCTAATTAATCGGGACACAGTTTTTACTCTGAATGGAGATTTACTTGGAACTGAAGATTCTTTATTCACGTTTTTCCCCCCCTGACAGTAATATGAACCCCCCCTGACAGTAATATGAACCCCCCCCTGACAGTAATATGTACCCCCCCTGACAGTAATATGTACCCCCCCC
Organism: Oncorhynchus mykiss; assembly: GCF_013265735.2. NCBI lineage: Eukaryota > Metazoa > Chordata > Actinopteri > Salmoniformes > Salmonidae > Oncorhynchus > Oncorhynchus mykiss. The sequence goes on along the minus strand of NC_048567.1, from coordinate 79,467,381 downwards.
TGACAGTAATATGTACCCCCCCTGACAGTAATATGAACCCCCCCTGACAGTAATATGAACCCCCCCTGACAGTAATATGTACCCCCACTGACAGTAATTTGTACCCCCCCTGACAGTAATATGAACCCCCCACTGACAGTAATATGTACCCCCCCTGACAGTAATATGTACCCCCCCCTGACAGTAATATGTACCCCCCCCTGACAGTAATATGAACCTCCCCCTGACAGTAATATGTACCCCCCTGACAGTAATATGAACCCCCCCTGACAGTAATATGTACCCACCCCCTGACTGTAATATGTACCCATGTACCCCCCCTGACAGTAATATGTACCCCCCCTGACAGTAATATGTACCCATGTACCCCCCCTGACAGTAAGATGTACCCACCCCCTGACTGTAATATGTACCCATGTACCCCCCCTGACAGTAATATGTACCCCCCCTGACAGTAATATGTACCCCCCCCCCCCGACAGTAATATGAACCCCCCCTGACAGTCATATGTACCCCCCCCGACAGTAATATGTACCCCCCCTGACAGTAATATGTACCCATGTACCCCCCCTGACAGTAAGATGTACCCACCCCCTGACTGTAATATGTACCCATGTACCCCCCCTGACAGTAATATGTACCCCCCCCCCGACAGTAATATGAACCCCCCCTGACAGTAATATGAACCCCCCCTGACAGTAATATGAACCCCCCCTGACAGTAATATGTACCCCCCTGACAGTAATATGTACCCCCCCTGACAGTAATATGTACCCCCCCTGACAGTAATATGTACCCCCCCCCCCCCCCGACAGTAATATGAACCCCCCCTGACAGTCATATGTACCCCCCCCCGACAGTAATATGAACCTCCCCCTGACAGTAATATGTACCCCCCTGACAGTAATATGAACCCCCCCTGACAGTAATATGAACCCCCCCCTGACAGTAATATGTACCCCCCCTGACAGTAATATGTACCCCCCCTGACAGTAATATGTACCCCCCCCCGACAGTAATATGTACCCCCCCCCGACAGTAATATGAACCCCCCCTGACAGTAATATGTACCCCCCCGACAGTAATATGTACCCCCCCTGACAGTAATATGTACCCCCCCTGACAGTAATATGTACCCCCCCTGACAGTAATATGTACCCCCCCCCCCGACAGTAATATGAACCCCCCCTGACAGTAATATGTACCCCCCCCTGACAGTAATATGTACCCCCCCCGACAGTAATATGAACCCCCCCTGACAGTCATATGAACCCCCCCTGACAGTAATATGTACCCCCCCCCCCCGACAGTAATATGAACCCCCCCTGACAGTAATATGTACCCCCCCTGACAGTAATATGTACCCCCCCGACCGTAATATGTACCCACCCCCTGACTGTAATATGTACCCATGTACCCCCCCTGACAGTAATATGTACCCCCCCTGACAGTAATATGTACCCATGTACCCCCCCTGACAGTAAGATGTACCCACCCCCTGACTGTAATATGTACCCATGTACCCCCCCTGACAGTAATATGTACCCCCCCTGACAGTAATATGTACCCCCCCTGACAGTAAGATGTACCCACCCCCTGACTGTAATATGTACCCATGTACCCCCCCTGACAGTAATATGTACCCCCCCCGACAGTAATATGAACCCCCCCTGACAGTCATATGAACCCCCCCTGACAGTAATATGTACCCCCCCCCCGACAGTAATATGAACCCCCCCTGACAGTAATATGTACCCCCCCTGACAGTAATATGTACCCCCCCGACCGTAATATGTACCCACCCCCTGACTGTAATATGTACCCATGTACCCCCCCTGACAGTAATATGTACCCCCCCTGACAGTAATATGTACCCATGTACCCCCCCTGACAGTAAGATGTACCCACCCCCTGACTGTAATATGTACCCATGTACCCCCCCTGACAGTAATATGTACCCCCCCTGACAGTAATATGTACCCCCCCTGACAGTAAGATGTACCCCCCCTGACAGTAATATGTACCCATGTACCCCCCCTGACAGTAAGATGTACCCCCCCTGACAGTAAGATGTACCCCCCCTGACAGTAATATGTACCCCCCCTGACAGTAAGATGTACCCTCCCCTGACAGTAAGATGTACCCCCCCTGACAGTCATATGTACCCCCCTGACAGTAAGATGTACCCCCCTTGATAGTAATATGTACACCCCCTGACAGTAATATGTACCCCCCCCCCCCCCCCCTGACAATAGTATGTACCCCCCCTGGCATTAATATGTACCCCCCCTGACAGTCATATGTACCCCCCCCCCCGACAGTAATATGTAGCCCCCTGACAGTAATATGTACCCCCCCTGACAGTAATATGTACCCCCCCCCCTGACAGTAATATGTAGCCCCCTGACAGTAATATGTACCCCCCCTGACAGTAATATGTACCCCCCCTGACAGTAATATGTACCCCCCCTGACAGTAATATGTACCCCCCCCCCCCCCCCCCCGACACAGAACATGGAGAGAGGTGCTGAGGAAAAAGGGCATCTGCCAATCAACAACAAGGACCTGTCAGAAGTAGGTAGAGTTGGCCACCAATTAAATGACAGGAGTGTGTGTGTGTGCGTGTGTGTGTGTGTGTGTGTGTGTGTGAATGTATGTGGGGAAGGGGTGGGTGTATGTGTGTTTGTGTGTGTACTCTACAGACAGATGGAGCCCATACTATAAAGCTGTACATTAGATTAATGACGTTGGGAAATTGCCTGTATATCACCAGAGAGAACACGGAGTGGAGGTAAAGGAACATCTTCGTCCCAGATGAACTATTATGAAGTGATTATGATGTCAGCCACAACTCCAGAACGTGGACAGCTCAACTGTAGCTACATCTCTCCCTCACCCTCTTCCTGTTGCTGAGACGAAGACATTACAGCAAAACAAAGTGGTTATCCCCTCAGAACACAAAGGCCTGGGGGGGGGCGGGGGGTGAGTAACCCTCCATCCAGTATAGCCCACCCTTGTTCCAGACTCTGGACTAGGCACACCTGTTTCCACTCAGGAGAACCCCCCCCCTTTTTTGAAGTGAACATGTGGAGGTCTCCTTCCCTTCTTTTCTACAGCCAAAAAGCTGATTCTCCTCTCGAGTCTCCCCTGTATACGCAGATTATCTGTGCAGGGGTAACGAAAACAAAAAGGGAAAGTCTAAATGAAAGTGAACACCCGTAAATGATCAGGTGAACTGAACCGTTACTATCAATTTGGGCCGGGGGACATGTTTTTTTTAGGGATTACAGGACTTGTGTGGATTGTCCAAAGGCTGAGGGTTTTACTGCGAAGGACATATAGTTCTGATGTCTACATCAGGATTACTGTTTTGGCTCTAATCACTGGGATCACTCTAGCTTTTGACAAGACAACATTCAAACTGAAGGAATTCAACATTTAAAGTGTTTTTATTTTATTTATTTCCTATAATCAGTAAGGATTATTTCCAGTGGTAAGAAATTAAACTGTTCTCTATATGGATATGCTTCCTTCATTATTCAGCCATCTGGAGTGCCTGTAACCCTACAAATTGGTTATTCTAACTGCTAAGAGCTAAGAGTGGAAAAAGATTACACTGGATTAAATTATGAAATTTGGGAATATTGTTGACTTAATTACGATTGGCTAATTCGGTCATGCTGTTTTTTTTTTGTTTGGGGAAAGAACAGTGCCAATTCAAATGGAACAAACAGTCACCAAAGCAGAAAGAGGTATGGCTAATGAGTTTGAGAAGCATGCAGTAGCAATCTGTTATGAGCAGGAATGACAGGTATGGGCAAAAAAAAAAAAAAAATCCACTGTTGGTGAAGACAAGCTGTTTTTCACAGATGCTGTTGTCAGGTGATGCTTGCTGTGCATCGTCAGGCACTTCAGGATTGAGAAAAGCATCTCCCGCCTCATGCATGATACATCACAAAGTCCTACAGCACGAGGCCTAGCCAGCCAAACAAAACCACTTGGAAGGAAATACAGACAAAATAGAAACAAACTACTTTTTAAAATATTGTAACTTGAAAAACTGTTGTGCCTAACACAGGACGTTTTTTTTTGTTGTTTTGTTGAAGAGATGTTTAATTTTACGGTTTCTGACAATTGAAATTAGAAAATGTGTTTCTTTGATGTGTCTAGGCACTGTAACGTGGTCTCGGGGGCAATTTTTATTCTTCTGTAAGTAAATATGTCACACATTACGAATGGAATAGTGGTCGTACAGCGTCATACGAGTAGAGGATGTTTAGTGTCATACGTCCTACCCAGTCTTACGATAACATTACGAATCACATCACACTTCCTCAAAGAAGTGTAGAATTATTATTATTGTTGTAATTTATTTTCCAGAGACTAGGTTGCTTGTTGCGTCTTAAGAACAAAAGGATAACTACAGGAAGAATCTAAGTTGGTGGTTAGGTGAACTAACTGTTAGGTTAATCAAATGGTTTGGAAAGTGCTCAAAAATGTATATATAGTATGTTTTATATGTCTCTGGCTGGAGACATTGATATATGCACCCAAACCAGATCTTCCATCACAGACCCAGTGTCTCTGCCCTCCTTCAGGGGAAAAAAAAAGAGACTCCCTGAGTGAAAGTACCTCACCCGTTCACGTTTCCCAGGATAATGGGATCAGGAAGCGTCGGTCGGGATGGATCTGTAGCTCAACAGATCTGTAATGGGAAAAAGGTTATTTACATCTGCTCTGATGTGAATTACCATTCAGATTCCTCTCCACCTTGTAGACTCTGGCTATCTGATGGACTACAGACGACGTCAGTGTGTGGTGTGCTATGGAAGAGAATCATCACAGACTCTGACAAATTGCGGTCTTTGATTTTATTGGTCTTTGACCTTGAAACCTCCACAGGATCATTTTATATTATGACAGGCTATAGATTATGAGCCAATGGGTTTTCAATAGAATGCAGGTTTATCCATGCGAGTTAGCTTTATGACTGTTTTGAAGTGGTGTCTTAGAGAGTGTCTGGGCAATTGAGACAATGGATAAACTTTCTAAGATTTTTTTTGGGGGGGGCGGGGGGGGGGGGGGGGGGGGGGGGGGTTTAGTGTGCCCTCATAAGTCATTACAATATACACCGGAAAGAGGGGATACCTAGTCAGTTGTACAACTGAATGCCTTCAACTGAAACGTGTCTTCCGCATTTAACCCAACCCCTCTGAATCAGATAAGTGAGGTGGGCTGCCTTAATCGACATATGGTGAGACCATGGTGAGACTATGGTGAGACTATGGTGAGGATATGGTGAGGATATGGTGAGGATATGGTGAGGATATGGTGAGACTATGGTGAGACTATGGTGAGACCATGGTGAGACTATGGTGAGGATATGGTGAGGATATGGTGAGGATATGGTGAGACTATGGTGAGACTATGGTGAGGATATGGTGAGGATATGGTGAGGATATGGTGAGACTATGGTGAGACTATGGTGAGACTATGGTGAGACTATGGTGAGACCATGGTGAGACCATGGTGAGACCATGGTGAGACTATGGTGAGACTATGGTGAGACCATGGTGAGACTATGGTGAGACTATGGTGAGACTATGGTGAGACCATGGTGAGACTATGGTGAGACTATGGTGAGACCATGGTGAAGATATAGTGAGACTATGGTGAGACTATGGTGAGGATATGGAGAAACAGGCCAGGATTAGATTACCAGGTAAATGTAAAATGTGCAACAGCAGCCATAACGTTATTTAAATATTATTTACATTTATGCAAATCAATTAAGAACAAATTCTGATTTACAATTATGGCCGAGGAACAATGGGTTAACTGCCTTTTTCAGAAGCAGAAAGACAGATTTTTATCTTGTTGGCTCAGGAGATTCGATCGAGCAACCTTTTCGGTTACTGGCTACCTGCCACCCCTCCACTCTAACCACTAGGCTACCTGCCACCCCTCCACTCTAACCACTAGGCTACCTGCCACCCCTCCACTCTAACCACTAGGCTACCTGCCACCCCTCCACTCTAACCACTAGGCTACCTGCCACCCCTCCACTCTAACCATTAGGCTACCTGCCACCCCTCCACTCTAACCACTAGGCAACCTGCCACCCCTCCACTCTAACCACTAGGCTACCTGCCACCCCTCCACTCTAACCACTAGGCTACCTTTTTGGTTACAGGCCCAACGCTCTAACCACTAGGCTATCTGCCACCCCTCCACTCTAACCACCAGGCTACCTGCCACCCCAGAGATGTGAGATTAGAGAGGTTTATAATACGCAGGCTGATGAGGATAACATGTGTGTTTAACACAGTGCGTGAGAGGCCCCTGCCTATAGGGTATTTAAGACAGGGAGGTGATGACGGACGTAGCGATAACCCCCAGGTGGGAATACAGAGCAAGGGAACGTGTGTGTGTGTGTGTGTGTGTGTGTGTGTGTGTGTGTGTGTGTGTGTGTGTGTGTGTGTGTGTGTGTGTGTGTGTGTGTGTGTGTGTGTGTGTGTGTGTGTGTGTGTGTGTGTGTGTGTGTGTGTGTGTGTGTGTGTGTGTGGGTATGGGTGTGCTTGTGCGAGTGAGTGTGGTTGTGCATTCGTGTGTGCGTGCATGAGTGTGTGCGTGTTTCCATTATGTCCTGTATTCCTGATTAAGTGAAAGTTGGAGCCAGAAGGACACAGGAGAAAGTTCTGTCAGATGCAATGTGTCTAATAATTACATAATAATACGCGATTCCTATGCCTTGTTGATTGTAACTTAAACCTACAAGCTTCCTATGCCTCGTTGAATGTAACTTAAACCTACAAGCTTCATATGCCTCGTTGAATGCATCTTAAACCTACAAGCTTCATATGCCTCGTTGAATGTAACTTAAACCTACAAGCTTCCTATGCCTCGTTGATTGTAACTTAAACCTACAAGCTTCCTATGCCTCGTTGAATGCATCTTAAACCTACAAGCTTCATATGCCTCGTTGAATGTAACTTAAACCTACAAGCTTCCTATGCCTCGTTGAATGTAACTTAAACCTACAAGCTTCATATGCCTCGTTGAATGTAACTTAAACCTACAAGCTTCCTATGCCTCGTTGAATGCATCTTAAACCTACAAGCTTCCTATGCCTCGTTGAATGCATCTTAAACCTACAAGCTTCCTATGCCTGGTTGAATGTATTTTAAACATGCAGGCTTCCTATGCCTTGTTGAATGTAATTTAAACTTAGCTGTTAACTGAGGGAAGCCAATACAGCTAAACATATTGGCTTGATACTTTAGGGAAATTTGGGAACATATTTGGAAGCAGAATTAGGTGTGTGTGTGTGTGTGTCTGTGCTCGTGTGTGCTTGCATGTGTGTGTGTCTGTGTGTGTGTGTCTGTGCTCGTGTGTGTGCGTGTGTGTTTGTGTTTGTGCTCGTGTGTGTGCTTGCATGTGTGTGTGTTTGCATGTGTGTGTGTGTGTCTGTGTTCGTGTGTGCTTGCGTGTGTGTGTGTTTGTGTTTGTGTTTGTGTGTGTGTTTGTGCTCGTGTGTGTGTGTGTGTGTGTGTGTGTGTGTGTGTGTGTGTGTGTGTGTGTGTGTGTGTGTGTGTGTGTGTGTGTGTGTGTGTGTTTGTGCTCGTGTGTGTGCTTGCGTGTGTGTGTGTGTGTGTGTGGGAGTGTGTGTTTGTGTGTGTGTGTGTGTGTTGTGTCTGTGCTCGTGTGTGTGCTTGCATGTGTGTGTGTGTGTGTGTGTGTGTGTGTCTGTGTATGCATCTTCATAAATGATGTAGGGGTTGTCAGGAGGATGCTATCAATAGGGGGTCTCCTGTCTCAGGAGTCGTCCTGCTGTGAATCATGGCTGGGTTTCCTCTCCAATGTAATTACCATATCGTAATTAACAACTAATCGTACTTTACGATGAACGAGTCTGACTCAAATAATTCCCATTACACAGCCCCCCCCCCCCAAAAAAAAAAGAGACACTGCAATTATGGGATGATGCAGAAACATAACAATCCCATCGAAGGCAAGCGTTTCTGAAACATAGTCGTTCATTGAAAATTGGAAATTCGATTTACTTAAACAGTGTCGATGGGTACAGCAGATGGGTACGGCAGAGGAAACCAGTGACTATAATAGTTAAACAGCTGGGAGGCTTTGTGTCGTAAATGCCAGAGTGAACTTCGACAGAAGAGGGAAACAATGAGGGAAAAAAAAAATGTTTTATTCTCAATTGTATCGTTTCATCTTTCTATAGCTCTCACCTCTCTTCCTTTACCGCGCTGAGGATGAAAGACCAACAAGACGGTTTGACCAACATGACATCACATTTTGACACGTTTATCCACATTTTTCCAAAAAGTCACATTTCAAAGTGATTTTGACACCCTGGGTTGAGTCCTCCTGCTCAGCATAGTTCTGTTTCTCCAAACATCACACTTCTACATTTCTCCGAACATCACGTTTTGAAGTTAAGTGTTAAGGTTTTGGATAGGGTTAAAACATAACTTAAGGCATTCTGTTTCACCTGTCCTCGTTATTGTCTCCACCCCCTCCAGGTGTGTCTTATTTTTCCCAGTGTATTTATACCAGAGTTTCCTGTCTCTCTGTGCCAGTTCGTTATCTATGTTTCCAAGTCTATCAGCGTGTTTCCCGTTCTCCTGCTTTTTGCATTCTTCTTTTTCTAGTCCTCCCGGTTTTGATCCTTGCCTGTTTCTGGACTCTGTACCCTCCTGCCTGACCATTCTGCCTGCCTTGACCACAAGCCTGTCTGCCACTCTGTACCACCTGGACTCTGTACCCTCCTGCCTGACCATTCTGCCTGCCTTGACCACGAGCCTGTCTGCCACTCTGTACCTCCTGGACTCTGTATCCTTCTGCCTGACCATTCTGCCTGCCTTGACCACGAGCCTGTCTGCCACTCTGTACCTCCTGGACTCTGATCTGGTTGTGACCTTTTTGCCTGTCCACGACCATTCTCTTGCCTTCCCCTTTTTGGATGATTAGACATTGTAAGACTCCAATCATCTGCCTCCAGATAAGACACATCAAAACAGGTGGGTTAGTGGGGAATGATCATTATGACTATAAGAAACCATATTTATATTATTTTAAATAGTTTTTCACTCTGCTGTTTTTCTACTTGGTTATTCTCTAATTCTCACTATAAACTTGGTGATTCGATCCCTGAATTCTGATTGGCTGAAGCTCATGGTATATCAGACCGTATACCACGGGTATTACCAAAAACAAAAAATGTTTTACCTCTCTAATTACGTTGGTAACCAGTTTATAATATTAATAAGGCTCCTCGGGGGATCGTGGTACATGGCCAATATACCACGGCCAAGGGTTGTATCCAGGCACTCTGTGTTGCGTTATGCGGAAGAACAGCCCTTAGCTGTGGTATATTGGCCATATACCACACCTCCTCGGGCTTCATTGGTTAAATAAACTGTACAGTATGTAAAACAATTAGCCTGCAGCAATATGATTCCTTAATGAATGTGACATATCAGTGACTGATGCTTGACATAATATTGACTGTGTTATCTGCATTTTAACCCCTCCCCCTTATCGTCATGACAACTCCACCACCATCAAGGTTGGATAAGTCCATGGATAGATCAATTGCTTGATCACTGATTGGCTCCTACATAAGCATGCATACTAGTCCACCCATCAGTAGACCAGAGCAGGACTTTGAGACAAGTGATCTATCTATCCATGATCTATGGGATTATCCACTTGTTCCTTCAAAATGAGAAGCTCCTCTGTTTGTCATTTAATATGACCTTTGCTACGTATTTATGGAAGTCACTTCTGCCTGTGTAAAACATCTAGTTGAGAAAGTAATCTTGAACTGGTGGAGTTGCCAAATAAATGCAACAGAGGATTTATGAGTTAAATAATGAAGACATTTGTAATTACAACAGCACAGTCGCCTATGCTATCATACAAATCTGCTGTGGCTTTCAGAGAGAGAGAGATTAGTCAAATGAATGTTCAGAGGCAGCATCATCACGGGGAGCAGTTTCCTGTGCCTGGTGATGTTGCAGTTTGCAGTGCAGTATGGGTAGAGTGCTGGAGTGCCCCGATGCAAAACAAATCCTTCATTACTGAGAGAGAGAGAGTTGAATGGAGGTTCTGTCTACAGTCAGCGGGAATGATCAGAGAAAACAGAGGTGGTCTTACCTGAAACCCTGATGAAGACAGCTTTCTGTAGAAATGTTGGTGAATAAATGATTATTGGAGCTTCTAGATTGTACAGCTTTAACCTATTATTTTAAAAGATCTTCTGAGGTGAAGATCCACTACTGCAACTCTTTGACCGGTTATGGAGTCGTATATTCTCTGACCCTGAGTGATGACAGTTTTAAAGGACCAACTTTTTATGACTTGACATGGTCCTATGGGGTGAGACATCTAACAAGCTCACAGTCTCACTGCAGAATCTGACATTTATCCACACGTCTCCAAAATGTCAAATTTCCAAGTTGCTGAAAAACGTAAAAATTCAAAAAGTGTTTTTTTGACACTCTGGGTTCTCTCCTCCTGCTGAGAAACATTGACAGGTAGCCTAGTGGTTAGAGTGTTGGGCTGGTAACCGAAAGGTTGCTAGATCGAATCCCAGAGCTGACAAAATAAAAATATCATTCTGCCCATGAACAAGGCAGTTAACATGCTGTTCCTAGGTCCTCATTGTAAATAAGAATTCAACTGACTTGCCTAGTTAAACTATCTAAAATACAATTTTTCCAAACATCAGATTAACAGAAGAATATTAAATAATTAAGAAGATTTTAGTTAAAACATTACATTTAGGCACTCCTTCTGGAATGGTTAAGGATAGGGTTAAAAACAAAATGATAATACACAAAAAACTAATAAGTGTCCACCACTAGGATCAAACACACAACCTTCTAATCCAGAGTCATGGGATTACATTAATACAGCACCCCAATACCCAAGCCTACTTGATGGTTGTAGTACTCACTGTTGCCCCTAGCGGCAGGTTTTGTAGGCATTTCCTGGACGTCCTCTGGGCGTGGATTGACATCCAATTTTGTCTTCAATCTTGAGCAATCTGTATAATAATGTGGATACTTTCAACCTTTGTTTTACTAGGCAAGTCAGTTCATGAACACATTCTTATTTACAATGACAGCCTAGGAACGGTGGATTAACTGCCTTGTTGAGGGGCAGAACAACAGATTTTTGCCAGCTCAGGGATTTGATCTTGCAACCTTTCGGTTACTAGTCACTGTGACTAGCTGGCTACCACCCTGTACTCTACCCCGCACCTTAGAGACTGCTGACCTATGTACATGGCCATTGAACACCATTGGTCATTAATAATGTTTACATTCTGTTTTACACACTTCACAGTATACAGTATATAATTTATTCTAGTCATGGTTCATCCTATATAACTACTTCTGTACATACACTCCCGAAGTTGCTCGTCCTAATATTTCTATATTTCTTCATTCCATTCTTATTTATTTTTAGATTTGTGTGTATTGTTAGATAGTAGTGCTCTGTTGGAACACAAGCATTTTGCAACCAATACAATTTGAAGCCCACGTGGGGGTTCTGTACACATGATTATACATATATATAACTGTGACACAAGCTTTGCGTCATGTGCCGCTTCGTGTCAGTTTTTAAAAGCATTCGAATCCTTCTGTGACCACGCCATTTGTTATGGGTCTGTTGGAGAGACTACATTATTGAGTAGCAAGTTGTGTGCAAATGCTGGAAAAGTGAAAGCCACGTGGGAATAGAGTTTATAAATTTGCAGACAACTTGCAAGATGTAATTACTGCTGTTAAGACCCAAGAGTTTTCACGCTGTCTTTCTCCCAATCTCTCTTTTTTGAGAAGCAACAGCCAACTTAACATGGCTTAATTGCCATAAGTTTGTTAAAGGTACTGCATACTGTGTTAGGATCTTAGTGACTCCAAGTTATTGTAAAAAAAAAAAAAAAGTTTTACTTGAATAAATGGTTTAATCTTTGAACAGTAACAAACAGTAACAGAACCCACATCTGTTTTCTGTTTGTGCTGATATTATGCTGTCGACAGCAGCTCAGTTGACATTTTCAAGAAGGTACACCACGAGCCCACGAGCCCAAACATCAACACAAGCTATTAAAAAACCATACATCGGTGCTATGAAAACAGGATTTGCAACAGGGATTAGCTGTACTTTCTGTTGCAAACTCAATAATTGATGTTTGTGACTAAATTATGTCCAGAGATACAGCCTGGTCTAAAAGCAACCCTATGAAATCCTTACTAATGAAACGGGACTGTCGCTAGCTAGTCTCAGGGAATGAAGTGCATGTAAAGACAGATATGAAATGGCAAAGATCGTTCGTCTAAATGTATTTTCTTAATTTCTCACATCATGTTAGCTGACGCAATCCCGAGAGACACATCCCACTAACACTGTTATAACATGGTAATATATTTCAAGTTATGAATAAATCTCTTGTTAAAAAAAAAATCACCAATCCTTCCGTTGCTAGGGTGTTGGAGAGTTGTAAAACAGAGGTCAATGTTCAATTGATCCAAGTTTCCTCGATGGATGAAAGAGATGGGATGAGAGGTACCGAGGGACTAAGAGAAAAAGACGAGGGTGAATTATGTCATGGTGTCTGGTGGTGGGTTCCATACATCTACGATCAGGGGTTTTTAAATGAATACATTTGAATGCGTAAAGCCTTTGTGTTGCCATGGCGTTGATTACTAATTCTGTTGCATCCCCACACGTGCTACCCATACGGTACCTCATCTCCCGCCCTGAGAGAGACAACAGAACATGTAATAAAAGAGGAATGGTGTCTGGGTCGCCTGCCGTCGTCTGTCGTTTATCTGACAGGGGGGAGGCTTTGTAGCTGCTTCTATATCATCTTTTGATGTTGTGATCTCTTTCCGCTTTGTGGAAATGTCCACTGAATGGAGGATTTATTGAAAACTTGATTGTCGTGTCTCTGCGAATTCAGGCTTCTCCACATACAGTATATTCGTATGAAGACAAAGTTGACCCCAAGCTAATTTTTTTATCAAAACATGGAATGGGATTGGAGAAAATTCCGCAAAACACTGTCAACTGAATTGACAGTCTATTGGTTCTCATTGTCAATGTCAGCCTTCTGTTTTGATATGGTCGCCAAGGAAACGTCACTCCTCTTTGCTTCGGTTGTTGATTCTCTTCTGAAGAACTGCTCTAAATGTTTTGCAAACACAATCAATGTCACTTTTAAAAAAACGTTTCTGGTGGTCACTCCGTTGTTTTTTTTGTTTATTTCAGGTAGCCGACACAAGGGCTGACAGAATCACACATCCTATCAGCATGTCAGCCAGTGGCCCGTAATGAAAGAGATACAGTGGCATGACATCGAAGGTTAAAATGGGGGGCATGACTTCTTAGCCCCGCCTCCCTGCCCTCCATCTTGGGCTGAATCTCTCCCCGTGTAGAATGAGTCCTCAGAGGTACATGTTCGTTCACACACACACACACACACACACACACACACACACACACACACATATCTGAGACCAGTGTAACAGCAAGATTCAATACTTCCTTCCAAGGAAATGTGTGTATTTGTAAGTCAGCGCGTGTCTGTCTATATGACGTCTGAAAAAAACGTATCAGGTTGTGTTACTGTAAATTACACCCTTTTATAAATTCTATTAAGATGAATTTAACGTGTGTTGTTTGAGTCTGTTGTACCTACTACTCTGTACTCGATGTCATGACATCATTACAGTTTTAGTCATTAACAAATCATTATGTAATAAACGCATAATATATCTGTGTGTGTTTGAGACTGTGAAGAAGACAATCCAACCATTATCGTCGCCTTCCTTTCAGATCTCTACAAATAGCACAAAGCATTCCAAGTGGCACACATCACAGTGTGAGACCTGCAGGAGGATCGGACAGTTCTGACTGTGAGGGTTCTGACGTCACCGAATGGATGGAACCGTTTAGGATAATCTAATGCCAAGCCCCAGGCCCATCACGCCAGGATGGGTAAACACACACACACACACACACGTGAGTACACACAAATCAAAAACCACCTGCTATTCTTCATTTTAAGAGCATATAAGCTCTGCATACATTAATACTATACTAAAGAAGAGCGGTCGAGCTCATGGCTATAACGTCTTAGTTCTGATGTTTATGTACACTATATATGCACGATAAAATCCCTATATAATACACTGTATCTATGCTATATAATACACTATATATAAACTATAGAGACACTCAGGGTTGGGGAGTAACAGATTACATGTCTATTGATTCCATTAAAGGGAACACAACAAACTGGGAACTGTAATTCGTTACGTTTACCAGCTAAAATATTTTAATCAGATTACAGATACTTTTGAAAAACTAGGCGATTACTTAGAGGATTACTTTTAAATTCAGAAAGGATGTTTGCGGAAAAATATATATATATTTTTACACTTCTGTTTTTTTGACAATGACATTCAAATCAGCGTTGGAAGAAAAGAAAAAAAGCGCAAGTTAAAGTTTGTTCCACCTGAGTGAGTTTGACCACCAATCAGAGACCACTGTGATGACGCACCAAATGATGACCACCAATCAGAGACCACTGTGATGACGCACCAAATGATGACCACCAATCAGAGACCACTGTGATGACGCACCAAATGATGACCACCAATCAGAGACCACTGTGATGACACACCAAATGATGACCACCAATCAGAGACCACTACGATGACACACCAAATGATGACCACCAATCAGAGACCACTACGATGACACACCAAATGATGACCGCCAATCAAAGACCACTGTGATGACACACCAAATGATGACCACCAATCAGAGACCACTGTGATGACACACCAAATGATGACCACCAATCAGAGACCACTGATGACACACCAAATGATGACCACCAATCAGAGACCATTGTGATGATGCACCAAATGATGACCACCAATCAGAGACCACTGATGACACACCAAATGATGACCACCAATCAGAGACCACTTTGATGACATACCAAATGGGTTTGGAATAGTCTTTTGTAGGTCCAAACTATGTCTTTCAATGGTGCGACTGCTGTCGTCATCCAAAGATTATCCAACTTGAATAAACGCTTGGAGGGAAAGGTGACATCAGTGATGTAATCTACTGCGACATGGATATCACTTATTATTGATATCTACACATCGCATTGATGTGAATCACATTGCTCCTCTCTCATTTAGCTATATGTGATTTACGGATTGTGGTTGTTGTAGATGTCTGTTCACAAAGCTAAATGTGTAATTGAACCCATGACCTTCAGCCTGCCCCTAGACCCAGCTACCTGCCTCCTCCTGTGTATGACCTTCAGCCTGCCCCTAGACCCAGCTACCTGCCTCCTCCTGTGTATGACCTTCTACCTGCCCCTGGACGCAGCTACCTGCCTCCTCCTGTGTATGACCTTCAGCCTGCCCCTGGACCCAGCTACCTGCCTCCTCCTGTGTATGACATTCTGCCTGACCCTGGACCCAGCTACCTGCCTCCTCCTGTGTATGACCTTCAGCCTGCCCCTGGACCCAGCTACCTGCCTCCTCCTGTGTATGACCTTCTGCCTGCCCCTGGACCCAGCTACCTGCCTCCTCCTGTGTATGACATTCTGCCTGCCCCTGGACCCAGCTACCTGCCTCCTCCTGTGTATGACCTTCTGCCTGCCCCTGGACCCAGCTACCTGCCTCCTCCTGTGTATGACCTTCTACCTGCCCCTGGACGCAGCTACCTGCCTCCTCCTGTGTATGACCTTCAGCCTGCCCCTGGACCCAGCTACCTGCCTCCTCCTGTGTATGACATTCTGCCTGCCCCTGGACCCAGCTACCTGCCTCCTCCTGTGTATGACCTTCTGCCTGCCCCTGGACCCAGCTACCTGCCTCCTCCTGTGTATGACCTTCAGCCTGCCCCTGGACCCAGCTACCTGCCGCCTCCTGTGTATTACCTTCTGCCTGCCCCTGGACCCAGCTACCTGCCTCCTCCTGTGTATGACATTCTGCCTGCCCCTGGACCCAGCTACCTGCCTCCTCCTGTGTATGACCTTCTGCCTGCCCCTGGACCCAGCTACCTGCCTCCTCCTGTGTATGACCTTCTATCTGCCCCTGGACGCAGCTACCTGCCTCCTCCTGTGTATGACCTTCAGCCTGCCCCTGGACCCAGCTACCTGCCTCCTCCTGTGTATGACCTTCAGCCTGCCCCTGGACCCAGCTACCTGCCGCCTCCTGTGTATTACCTTCTGCCTGCCCCTGGACCCAGCTACCTGCCTCCTCCTGTGTATGACCTTCTGCCTGCCCCTGGACCCAGCTACCTGCCTCCTCCTGTGTATGACATTCTGCCTGCCTCTGGACCCAGCTACTTGCCTCCTCCTGTGTATGACCTTCTGCCTGCCCCTGGACCCAGCTACCTGCCTCCTCCTGTGTATGACCTTCTGCCTGCCCCTGGACCCAGCTACCTGCCTCCTCCTGTGTATGACCTTCTGCCTGCCCCTGGACCCAGCTACCTGCCTCCTCCTGTGTATGACATTCTGCCTGCCCCTGGACCCAGCTACCTACCTCCTCCTGTGTATGACCTTCTGCCTGCCCCTGGACCCAGCTACCTGCCTCCTCCTGTGTATGACCTTCTATCTGCCCCTGGACGCAGCTACCTGCCTCCTCCTGTGTATGACCTTCAGCCTGCCCCTGGACCCAGCTACCTGCCTCCTCCTGTGTATGACATTCTGCCTGCCCCTGGACCCAGCTACCTGCCTCCTCCTGTGTATGACCTTCTGCCTGCCCCTGGACCCAGCTACCTGCCTCCTCCTGTGTATGACCTTCAGCCTGCCCCTGGACCCAGCTACCTGCCGCCTCCTGTGTATTACCTTCTGCCTGCCCCTGGACCCAGCTACCTGCCTCCTCCTGTGTATGACCTTCTGCCTGCCCCTGGACCCAGCTACCTGCCTCCTCCTGTGTATGACATTCTGCCTGCCTCTGGACCCAGCTACTTGCCTCCTCCTGTGTATGACCTTCTGCCTGCCCCTGGACCCAGCTACCTGCCTCCTCCTGTGTATGACCTTCTGCCTGCCCCTGGACCCAGCTACCTGCCTCCTCCTGTGTATGACTTTCTGCCTGCCCCTGGACCCAGCTACCTGCCTCCTCCTGTGTATGACCTTCTGCCTGCCCCTGAACCCAGCTACCTGCCTCCTCCTGTGTATGACCTTCTGCCTGCCCCTGGACCCAGCTACCTGCCTCCTCCTGTGGTCCTTTGCTAATAAACACCTGCTGCACCCTGCGCTTGATACCAGCTATCTGTCTCACTTCGTATTCATTACAGTAGTTTATAGTGTTTATGGTGTATTCTGTAGTTTGTAGCTTACACTGCTTACACTGTATGTGGATTATATTTTGTCTTTATATCCTGCTATTGTCCATCTCTATACCCCATTTATTGCCTGTATACCCTGTTTATTGTCTGTCTGTATGTCCTGTGCATTGTCTGTCTGTATGTCCTGTGCATTGTCTGTCTGTATGTCCTGTGCATTGTCTGTCTGTATAGCCTGTGCATTGTCTGTCTGTATAGCCTGTGCATTGTCTGTCTGTATAACCTGTGCATTGTCTGTCTGTATACCCTGTGCATTGTCTGTCTGTATACCATGTACATTGTCTGTATACCCCGTTTTTATTGTCTGTCTGTATGTCCTGTGCATTGTCTGTCTGTATGTCCTGTGCATTGTCTGTATACCCCGTTTATTGTCTGTCTGTATGTCCTGTGCATTGCCTGTCTGTATGTCCTGTGCATTGTCTGTCTGTATAGCCTGTGCATTGTCTGTCTGTATAGCCTGTGCATTGTCTGTCTGTATAGCCTGTGCATTGTCTGTCTGTATACCCTGTGCATTGTCTGTATACCCCGTTTTTATTGTCTGTCTGTATGTCCTGTGCATTGTCTGTCTGTATGTCCTGTGCATTGTCTGTCTGTATACCCTGTGCATTGTCTGTATACCCCGTTTATTGTCTGTTTACCCTGTTCATTGTCTTTGTCTTCTGTTTAATGATGGCAGCACAATTCCACGAGTCGAATTCATGTACATGAAGATGTATTTAGCGAATACAGGTGATTCTGATTACGCTGAGGACAGTGAAATATCTCGTGGCATCTGGAGATGACTCCTGGGTTCTGTCCTTCAATTCTTGGGGGAGAAGACATAACCCAGAGATGCGCTTTGGACCTTTGACAACATATGGAGAGGGAGAGGGACAGAGGGAGACAGAGGGAGACAGAGGGAGACAGAGGGAGACAGAGGGAGACAGAGGGAGACAAAGGGAGACAGAGGGAGAGGGACAGAGACAGAGACAGAGGGAGAGGGACAGAGACAGAGACAGAGGGAGAGGGACAGAGACAGAGACAGAGGGAGAGGGACAGAGACAGAGGGAGAGACAGAGACAGAGGGACAGAGACAGAGGGACAGAGACAGAGGGACAGAGACAGAGACAGAGACAGAGACAGAGACAGGGACAGAAATTTACCGACTTCTATGGTTCAACAGTGTTTTCTTCAAATGCATCTTCCAAAATGCCTCTTCTTAGTAAAACATGTTACCTGGGTTTGATCATGTCCGGGTTTAAGAGTCACTGGAAGGGCATAAAGTAGTTCATCATGGGTCCTCATTCCTTCCTCCATGTTGGTCCTGCACTTTTATCCTTGATCATTCATCGTTATCATTCGCATCCATGACAACCAGAATGGGAGTTTATTTGAAACATCATTGGAAGAAGAAGCCTAAATCTTTGTGTAACATTGTTTCATCTGTGTGAATTACAGGGAGATGCTCTGTCGAGGATTTGGAGGACTACATTAACCTTACTGTCTCCATTAGCAGTGAGAGAAGCTGCTATCGAGGCTTGGGACTTATTCACTCTTAATCTCTTCTGTTCTGCCGCAAAGCCTCGTAACAACTCTGAAGCGTTCACACAAAGTTCAATTGAATATTTCCCCTGTTAGACGTGAACACGGTCATTGAGCAGAGACACTCGCCTATTTACAAGACAGTTCAGATCCTACTGTAGAGTTTATTGATTCATTCATAACCAAGTGGGAAGCTGGTAATTACCAGTTGTAAAAGTCATACATATGAGTTGGGTGCATTCCCTTTTTGAACTGGGAAATACCAAACACAGAAGTCATTACAAGGCTTGTGATTGTTTTGCTATTTCTTTCCCATAAAAAGTCTATCCAGAACTGAAAATAATATGTTACCTTTATTTGTTAACAATATGGTGGACTTATTTGTTAACAAGATGGTGCCCTTATTTGTTAACAATATGGTGGACTTATTTGTTAACAAGATGGTGCCCTTATTTGTTAACAATATGGTGCCCTTATTTGTTAACAATATGGTGGACTTATTTGTTAACAATATGGTGGACTTATTTGTTAACAAGATGGTGCCCTTATTTGTTAACAATATGGTGCCCTTATTTGTTAACAATATGGTGGACTTATTTGTTAACAAGATGGTGCCCTTATTTGTTAACAAGATGGTGCCCTTATTTGTTAACAATATGGTGGACTTATTTGTTAACAAGATGGTGCCCTTATTTGTTAACAATATGGTGCCCTTATTTGTTAACAATATGGTGGACTTATTTGTTAACAAGATGGTGCCCTTATTTGTTAACAAGATGGTGCCCTTATTTGTTAACAATATGGTGGACTTATTTGTTAACAATATGGTGCACTTATTTGTTAACAATATGGTGCCCTTATTTGTTAACAAAGTATTTGCAATCTACTACATTGTTGTAGCTATTGTATCATTTTATTTTGGTATCATTTTATTTTTATTTTTTTGTAATTGTGCATTGGAAGTTATTGGAATTGTGTACTGATATCACAGAGGAACCCAGTCACATATATTACCATAGCTTCTTCCCACCAGACAGACAGAAAGACAGACACTGCTCGGTCACTCCACTGAGTGTATCGTGGTTACTAAGCAGGTTACTTCCGCCCCACTCCTCGCCCCTACCTGGCATCGAACCAGGGACCCTCTGCACATATCAACGACTAACACCCTCAAAACATCGTTGCCTATCGCTCCACAAAAGCCATGGCCCTTGCAGAGCAAGGGAAACAACTACTTGAAGGTCTCAGAGCAAGTGATGTCACCGAATGAAACTCTATTAGCACGCACCACCGCTAACTAGCTAGCCCTTTCACATCGGTTACACTAGCTAGAACCTAAAAGGGTTATCATTATCTGTCTCCATAGGAGAACCATTTGAAGAACAGTTTTGGGGTCCAGGTAGAATCCTAATGATTCCATGGAAGACCCTTTTGGGTTCCAAAAGTGTTCTACCTGGAACCAAAAATGCCTGGAGCCTGGAACCCTTTATTGTGAGAGTGTAGAGTAATATGACCAGCCATGCTATCTCACTAGACTACAGTAATTAGTATGTATCAGCGGCTGTGGGATAAAAGTGTCTGCTAAATGGCATATGTGATGTGATATTATATTAAAGCCAACTACTAGACTAGAATAATGCTAGCATTTCTCTCTTCTGCCTAACAAGTCACAATCTACTATAATCGTCAAGTAAACAGTTTTCACCAGGTACGACGGTTGGCAATGCTTCCTCGACAGTGTAGTACAACATCAACAAGACAAATTCAAAGTTAAATAAGTCACAAATAAGTAGTAAAAGTAGAATGTAAAGTAATGAAACGGGTATGTACGAAAGAGGATAAATACTACAGTGGCTTGCGAAAGTATTCACCCCCTTGGCACTTTTCCTACCTATATTGTTGCCTTACAACCTGGAATTAATAAAATTAATTTTTGGAGGTTATATCATTTGATTTACACAACTACCATTTTTGAAGATCCAAATATCTTTTCATTGTGAATCATACAAGAAATAAGACAAAAAAAAAAAAAAAAACTGAAAACGTGTAGTGTGCATAACTATTCTCCCCCCCCAAAAAGTTAGTACTTTGTGGAGCCACCTTTTGCAGCAATTACAGATGCAAGTCTCTTGGGGTATGTCTCTATTAGCTTGGCACATCTAGCCACTGGGATTTCTGCCAATTCTTCAAGGCAGAACTGCTTCACCTCCTTCAAGATGGATGGGTTCCGCTGGTGTACAGCAATCTTTGAGTCATACCACAGATTCTCAATTGGATTGAAGTCTGGGATTTGACTAGGCAATTCCAAGACATTTAAATGTTTTCCCTTAAACCACTTGAGTGTTGTTTAGCAGTATGCCAGGGTCATTGTCCTGCTGGAAGGTGAACCTCCGTCCCAGTCTCAAATCTCTGAAAGACTGACCGTTTCCCAGTCCCTGACGATGAAAAACATCCGCACAGCATGATGCTGCCACCACCATGCTTCACTGTGGGGATGATGTTCTCGGGGTGATGAGAGTTGTTGGGTTTGTTCCAGACATAGCGTTTTAAATGACAGCAAAAATTTTAGTCAATTTTAGTCTCATCTGACCAGAGTACATTCTTCCATATGTTTGGGAAGTCTCCCACATGCCTTTTGGTGAACACCAAACTTGTTTTCTTTTATTTTTATTTTACCAATGGCTTTTTGCTGGCCTCTCTCCCATAAAGCCCAGCTCTATGGAGATTGCAGCTTAAAGTGATCCAATTGACAGATACTCCAAACTCCACTGTGGAGCTTTGCACTTCCTTCAGGGTTATCGTTGGTCTCTTTGTTGCCTCTCTGATTAATGCCCTCTTTGTCTGGTCTGTGAGTTCCAGTGGGCGGCCAACTCTTAGCAGGTTTGTTGTGGTTCCATATTCTTTCTATTTTTTTAGTAATGGATTTAATGGTGCTCCATGGGATGTTCAAAGTTTTGGATATTTTTTATAACCTAACCCTAATCTGTACTTCTCCACAACCTTGTCCCTGACCTGTTTGGAGAGCTCCTTGTTCTTGCCTGGTGGTGCTTGCCTGGTGGTGCCCCTTGCTTTGTGGTATTGCAGACTCTGGGGCCTTTCAGAACAGGTGTGTATATATACTGAAATCACATGTCACCTAGATTGCACACAGGGGGACTTTATTTAAGTAATTATGTGACCTGAAGGTAATTGGTTGCACCAGATCTTATTTAGGGGCTTCATGGCAAAGGGGGTGAAAACATGTACACAAACCACTTTTCTGTTTTTATTTTGTGTAATTCTTTTAAACAAGTACATTTTTTTATTTCACTTCACCAATTTGGACTATTTTGTGTATGTCCATTAAAATGAAATCCAAATAAAAATCCAATTAAATTACAGTTTGTAATGCAACAAAATAGGAAAAGTGCCAAGGGTGTTGAATAATTTTGCAAGGCACTGTTTTAAATGATGAATGTGCTTTGTCAGGTATGACTGTATTTACTGATCTAAAGTGGATTGTGTCTTAGTTTCGTAATTTAATAAATAGCATGTAAATAAAACAGCAGCATTTTAACACCATGTAAAAATCTAATGATGTATTATTCAAATATCATTGGGCGACTGAGAAAAACAAATTGGTACAATTTAAGGCAAAGTGGCAAACAATTATTATTTCACTAGGGACGGAGGTGTGAGCATGAGGGTGTGGTCAGGAATGGGGGTGTGGTCAGGGATGGGGGTGTGGTCAGGGATGGGGGTGTGGTCAGGGACGGTAGTCTGGTCAGGGATGAGGGTGTGGTCAGGGATGGGGGTGTGGTCAGGGATGGGGGTGTTGTCAGGGATGAGGGTGTGGTCAGGGACGGTAGTCTGGTCAGGGATGGGGGTGTGGTCAGGGATGGGGGTGTGGTCAGGGATTGGGGTGTGGTCAGTGATGGGGGGTGTGGTCAGGGATGGGGGTGTTGTCAGGGATGAGGGTGTGGTCAGGGACGGTAGTCTGGTCAGGGATGGGGGTGTGGTCAGGGATGGGGGTGTGGTCAGGGATGAGGGTGTGGTCAGTGATGGGGTGTGGTCAGGGACGGTAGTCTGGTCAGGGATGGGGGTGTGGTCAGGGATTGGGGTGTGGTCAGGGATGGTAGTCTGGTCAAGTATAGGGTGTGGTCAGGGATGGGGGTGTGGTCAGGGATGGGGGTGTGGTCAGGGATTGGGGTGTGGTCAGGGATGGGGGTCTGGTCAAGTATGGGGTGTGGTCAGGGATGGGGGTGTGGTCAGGGATGGGGGTGTGGTCAGGGACAACAGCATCATTGACTGTGTGTGAGAGAGAGTATGGGTGAATGTGTGTGTACGTGCGTGTGTGTGTGTGCGTGAGAGAGAGAGAGTGTTTGTGTTTCTGTGAAAGGATGGATTTGTGACGAGTCAGGGTAAATAGTCTCTAGGGTAAATAGTATTTTTCTCTCTAGAGAGAGAGAGAGAGATAGAGAGAGAGATAGATGGGGAGAGAGAGAGAGGGAGAGAGAGAGGGAGAGACGGAGAGAGAGAGGGAGAGACGGAGAGAGAGAGGGAGAGAGAGAGAGAGAGAGAGAGAGAGAGAGAGAGAGAGAGAGGGAGAGAGAGAGAGAGAGAGAGAGACAGAGAGAGAGAGAGGGAGAGAGAGACAGAGAGAGAGAGAGGGAGAGAGAGAGAGAGAGATAGATGGGGAGAGAGAGAGAGGGAGAGAGAGAGGGAGAGACGGAGAGAGAGAGGGAGAGACGGAGAGAGAGAGGGAGAGAGAGAGAGAGAGAGAGAGAGAGAGAGAGAGAGAGAGAGAGACAGAGAGAGAGGGAGAGAGAGACAGAGAGAGAGAGAGGGAGAGAGAGAGAGACAGAGAGAGAGAGAGGGAGAGAGAGACAGAGAGAGAGAGAGGGAGAGAGAGAGAGACAGAGAGGGAGAGACGGAGAGAGAGAGGGAGAGAGAGAGAGAGAGAGAGAGAGAGAGAGAGAGAGAGAGAGAGAGAGAGAGAGACAGAGAGAGAGAGAGAGAGAGAGACAGAGAGAGAGAGAGAGAGACAGAGGGAGAGAGAAGGAGAGAGAGAGAGAGAGTGTTCCGGAGTTCCAAATTGAGCAGCTGCTGAAAAAATGAGCTCCTGTATATATTGAGATTTAAATGGTTTTTTAGAGTGAAGTACATCGAAAAAATCAAAAGAAATCTGCAAGACTCAATAGAAGACAATACAAGCAACAAACCAAAAAGACAGGATTTTGAAAAAAGTAACTATTTTTCATAAAATTATACAGTTATCTTAGCTAGCTGAATTGTTAGCTGAATTGTTTACATGTTGCTAAGCAGTTGCTAGGGACTCTCCTGGAAGAAGCTAGCTAGCTTACAAAGAATAACAAAAAAATATCTAGTTAACAGAAGAAAGGAAGACAAAATTAGGACAAAATAAGGACAGAAGAAAAGTGAAACAGTCCTCTGAAGAAACAAGAGAGCATAATACAAGAAACAGCACTTCTATTGCAACATTGTAGCCAACATCACCATCGTTGCTATGGAAATTGTTTACCCACCAGACATCCAAACAGAGAAAGCTAAGAAAAGTTTCAAAGGTTTGTTGATGGGACAGAACCATGAATGCCTGTTTGCAGATCTTACCAGTTACAAAACAAGAGCAAATTTAATTTTTAATACCAATCGAGGGAACATATGGAAAAAGGTTATTTGCAACCATTTCCCTTTCTCAAAAAAGAGGGGCATCAGCCAAGGATGTCAGATCAGCATTTTTGAAGAAGCTGACCAGAGCAACACATATCAAACAGTAAACTTATATAATAATGGAACTGTATTGATACAAGGCAATGATTCAAGCCTCCAGGCTTTTGAGAATAGGTTTGCTACCCTAAAAGAAGACGCTGACATCATCTCAGAAAATGAGGAAAAAGTCAAGGAGGGAGATGGAGAAAAGCAGACCCCAATGGTCTCTGTGACCCAGCAGGAAGCCCTCAACGTCCCTTTACCTACCTCACCTGCAGCAGACAGAGTCAAGGACATGACAATTTCAATAAGAACACCTGCTATGCAACGTTTCCACAACACCCTCTCTCTAGTCGAAGCAGAGGTCATAGAACTCAGAGAGAAGAAGCTTCAAGAGGAGGACACTGTCCAGAAACTCAAAGAAGAGATGAAACAGTTCAGGGAGGAGAG